>NW_010107906.1:46768-61694 GCF_000699245.1 Pterocles gutturalis
CCCACAGCAGGGGGGTTGAAACTAGATGATCTTTAAGGTCCTTTTCGACCCAGGCAATTCTATGATTCTATGATTCTTTTGGATCTTATCTGAAATCTTTAAACTATACATTACTGAACATTCTGGGAAAAGGTCTGTCATTCACCAAGTAGAGGTTTATACCTGAAAAATGTTTAAATGAAATTATAGCAATGTAAAATGCATTTTCAGATATTTCCTTTTCCTTAATTCAGTCTTTTCCAAGACAAACAAATTAGCACTACTTGACTGAATTATTTTTGTCAGTTGTAATATTTTTTTAAAAATAATATTAAACGTTACTGTATAAATAGATAAATGCACTTTGCGTAAATTTGAGATCAAAGAATAAACATTGTAATCATATAAAAAAAATCAAAGAACACTATGCTTGCCATTATTTCCCAATATGTGACTGTTGGTGGTGGGAATTGTTAAAGAGCAACTTTATACCTTTTTTAAATTTAAATTTTTGAAAAATGCAAGTGACAAGAGATCTTGTATCACTATGCTGTTTCAAACAGTAGTCCTTGTGTATTAAAAAATGCTTATTCATTGGTTTCTAAACAAACACCTGTTCAGACTAACAGGTTAACAGTAGTAGAATAATGATATCCCTGTGGAAAGTATGGCTTAACGAGCTTTTGCAAAAGATGGAAACTTCTCATATAAATTGTTTCTGTGGGAGAAGGCTAGTTACTTAAAAAAAATCTACTTACTTTTTCTAACCTAAAATGACTGATTCACATTACTGTTGATAGACTAACACAGAGGTTAATATTGAGAACTGCCTGTATACATGGCCTTCATTAACACCATATAATTATACTGAGATTTCTTGAGCTTGACTTGTCAGATAAAATCTTATCTAGATGAATGGTTTTTCTTGCTTTGAATGCTTGAATGAATCTGGGAGTCATTTGGCACTTGGCAGCCTGCATTATGACATGTTATCAGCCAAGTAGTGCAAAGAAAAAATTAATTATTTCAAAGAAGAAATACATGATAGAAATATTTTAAAATGTAACAATAGCTGTGTTGGCTCTAAGGAGAGAAAAAAATTTACAAAGCGGAGACAAGTCCAGTGAAGAAGAACATCTTTCTTCAGAAACTTGCAACAAGGTTACCTATCACTGAACACAGCTGTCAACCATCAATCCCCTGCTGGAGTATTATTTGGAGAAAGAAAGTTAAAAGTAATTCATGAAATGTTTCATTGTCCTCCTCCCCATAAATTAATACAACCACTTTTGCTGTTATTGTCATTGTCCTGAGGCTGTTTCTTGACATACTTTCTCTCAAGGGAAGTCAGAAGACAAATTGCATGTTGAGATAAAATGCTAGAATGACTTTTTTTTTTTTTTTTTTTTTCTATTCAACCTTAATTTCACCCACATTCTTTGGCTATCTCATTCACCAGGATACGTGGTGTTGGGAAGTCTCAGCATAGCACAGAAATGCAGTTGTTTACTAAGAAAGCTCAAAGACTTACAGGAGTTTGGCTGCTGTTTATAGGAGAATTACATTTAAATCTAGTTCAGTGACAGCAGAGTAAGTGACTGCCCTTGTATATAAGGGCACATAACTGAAATTTGATGGATTAATTTGCTGATTTTCTTTAAGCACTTTGTAAAAAAAAAAAAAAAGTACTGTGTCTACCCTTTAAGCTTTTCTAAACATAAAGCACATATTTTGTTAGTTTTTCTGTAGCTGTACTTATATCAATAGACTACTCACTATACATGCAAGTATATCTCTAAAACACTTATACCAGCGTAACTTCTGGGTTTTCTGTGATTGAGTATTAATGCAGATTAAAATATAGAATGAATTAAAAATACAATAGCTGCTCCTAAAAAGCCTTTGTCTAGCTGCTCTGACTATGAATAAAAGTAAGTAAAATGGTCCAGGCTTTTCTTCATCTGAGAGTACAGATAATCTTTCTTCCCAGTCAACGGGCAAGAACAGTCACACTGCATGTTAGGACTTGCACCTGGCCTATATATCCCCTGAACCATGCCTGGCTCTTGTCTGGTGAATGCAAGTTGCTACAGAGCACAGCAATGCCCAGGTGTGTGCCATCAATTGAGGAGTCAGGACAATCAAGGACCAGCACTCAAACCTGTGCTTCAATCCTATGCAGCTTTGCAACCCTGCTCTTCTGAAATATGTCCCTTTCTTACTCTCTTCTGGGCAGTCCCAGTGATCACTGTTAGGATCCCGACAAGGGCTCATTCTCCTGAACTGAAGTGGCTCTTATTATGCTGGTACAGTGCTTTGTTTGCCTACTCTACAAACCTAGCTTGAGAACTACATGTTGCAGTTTTTCTCCTTCAGCTCTTCTCTTGTCAATATCTTTCTGCAAGTCACTGGGTATAAATTTTAGAGAACATGCATACTACAGTGGCCAATGGTCAGATCTTCTTCCAGGCTTGTGGTCTGCTCGTAATTACTGGGATCCTGTTTATGGTTGTGGTCACTAATTTTGGAACCTCTGGGCCACCCCTGTGGCCCTCCCCACTACTAAAACCTCACCACGCAAGCTCAATACACTAGCTTAAAAGGGGAAACAAGCATCTGTTAAGAATTCAAAGTACTTCAACAGTCTAAAATATGCAAATATTTTAAGGCATTAAAACCCCATGTAATGGATGGATATGTTTTTCAATGACAGCATGCTGCAATGTGTGTCCCATAAGGACCTGTGCATATACAACAACCTCATCTCTAAACTTATAACTACAATTAAAATAAACACAAATGCAATTTGATAATCTGTCATCATACAGTTATTTCAAAATTGAAAATAGCACATATGCTTCCTACTATCATTATTTAGCCCTTAGGTTAATTGCTTATGAATGATATACTCAGACTAAGCACTAGACCTTATCCTCTTGAGAGGATACTAATGCCCTTTTGTCCTTTAATATAATGCAATGTTTTTTTTGGTTTTAAAGAAACAAATACCACAACAATAAAAACCCCATAAATTTGTGTGTACCTCAAAATTGTGTTAATTCTCACAACTCTGTGGAAAGTTAATCACCAAAGAGAAACACTGAAGATGGTGGTTGAACCTTTTCTCTCTATCTTGAATTTTCCTTATTCACAAAAAAAGCAACGGCTGTCCACTGTAGTGATTTCCTTTTCTCTCTTTGCATTTCCTCAGACATTCCAACCTAGCCCAAATTACTAGACTCTTGTCTTTGCCTTATTTTGGGGGAAATTTGCAAAGTGACTTTCAAATATTATTGAAAAATAATTCAGACTTTATAAAGTGTGCTCAGACTACAGCAAGTGCTCTAGATCATAACCCAAACTATAAGGGAGGTGACAGGTATTTTGAGTCCTAAACAGCCTTTTGTAGCAGTGCTGTGTGAGACCTCAAACAGAAACTGTGGACCTATAGCAAAACCACTGTAAGGAATTAACATTTTCCATATGCACCTGATAAACACTGTTAGCATGCTGTTATAAATGTAATTTTCAAGTTATTGCTGTCTTTTCTGAACTGATTGCTATACTAGCACACTGGTGATTGACAGTGAATGACTGCAGTCAGCACTGGCAACTAGCAAACATCTCTGTAGTGAGGTAACATGGGGGAAAACCAGAATAAAATGCCTGTAACAGGACCTTGCAGCAGCAAGTAAATTCTTTCTGACTCTGAAATACATTTGGAAGATTTCATCAGATTAATTTCTATATTTATTGCTAGATTTGCTAAATCTGGATAGTTCGATTTTTGAAGATTTTGCCAAGTTCCTGGAGTTAAATGCAAATTTCCTTGATTTCTCAATATGATAAAAAGTCTATTTGGTTTGGGAGTCTACTCTCCAAAGACACTCTTTGATGCATGGGCAGGACAGTTTTATGTTTCAGTAATACTAAAATAGACAAATTAGTAGAACCTTAAGAGATTTGTTAATCAAACTTATGAATTGTGGATAGTTAATAGTCCTTAGCAGTACTTGACATTTAGAGTATATAGCTCTTTACAGACATTGAATAATTACTGTCTCAACACCTTCAGGTGCTGGGAAAATCATTTTAGTGTTAATGTGCAGACAAGGAAACTGAGGCAAAGACAGCTATGCACTTTTGGAACATCCTACTCATTGGAAAGGACTGTCCACAGTGCATTGATCTGGACATTTACACAAATAGTAAGGAGACATTGCAAAGGTGATACTACTTTGCCATTTTGCAGACTACGTGAAGTAATGCTGTAATGTCTGTTAACGAAACTTCTATATATTAGCTGTAAGAATGAATTGCTCACCAACAGTTTCTCCTACCAGTGAAGAGATACAGGCTCAAAGGGTAAATCCTGTTCATCTGTTTTTCCGTGGGAAAGTAAAGAGGAATTTTGGAGTATATATTGTAAAACTAGAAAGTCAAAATTAAAAAAAACAAACAAACAAACAAACAAAAAAACAACCAACTAAACAAGTGGAAACAAGAACTGTAGACATGTTTATAAATGGTAAAGAACTAATAGCTGTGGTAGCCTATATCAGCTGTGTCAGCCTAACTTGCTAGGACAAGTTTCACTGGGTTTTTTTGTTGTTCAGGGTTTTTTAAGAATCTTTTGAAAAGGGAAAGTCATGTGTACACACGATTGGCTATAGCCAACATTTAGAGAACAATTACAGTAAAAAGTCTGTGAACATATGAATAGTTTCACTGATATAAAATAGATAATTCATATAAGTAATGATGATTTAAATAAGTAAATTTTCAGGACTAATGTGGGTTTATGCCATTCTGAAGTTTATAGGAAAAATATTTTGTTGCATACAACAGACTCAGTTTTTAATTTATTTTTCTTTAATATTTCCTTCCTTAGTGTTCCACTATTTTGTTTTGGATGCAAATTATTGTACTGGAAATAAATTGCCAGGAAATAGTTATGAAATTACAACAAATAAGATTTTACAATAATTAATTTTTGCAATGACATAAGCCTAAGCAACTCTCTCTGATTGAGCTGATAAGACAAAATGATAAAATTGAAGTAATGTGAAGTCAGCTAAAGAAACATTAATGACATTACAAATATGAATTTCAGCCATAATTCAGAACCAGATATGACACTTTGTTTGTATTGAATTGTATATAGTTTAATAATTACTGACTATAGGTCCTGCTTATATGTCCGGTCACTTTTAACATAGTCTGAATTTTTTGTAAATATATGTTACTTCTTGAAAAAGCCAGATGCAGTCAAAATGAGAGACAACTATATACTGAGATAACAAAAAAAAAAATTATTTAGGATAATTCTTACTCCCCTTTCTCAAAGACCAGTTTCACAAGATTTTTCCCATAACTAAGCAGGGTTTAACCTCTCAAGATAAAATTTAATCCTTCGAAAACCAACACACGTAATACTAATGAATTTTCTCAGTAAGGAAAACTTCAAGATTTCCTTTTCTTGTAGAAATTAGCTAAAAAGCCAAACCATCATCACCTTTACGTAGTGCCGTAAATTTTACTTTAATTATTCTTATATACTTTAGTTAATTCAGGTGAACTATTCATAGTAAAAAAATTACTGATTTATTTAAGTTTTCTTTTTCTCTCATTTAGTGAGTGTTTCAAATTTTCTTTTTTCTCCTTATTTTAGAATTACTTGACAATCTAACTTTTATTACATTGCTGCATAACTTATTCAAAAAAATATTCTGATAGGTCAGTTTCTGTGGAAGTGTTGTAGTTGGCATTTTTGCTTTGATTATGCCATAATTTTCACCTCATAAGTAAATATTTGTAACTCATGCTGTGTCATATCAGTATGATACTGATTCTGATTTGGAGGTGAAGTTGCAAAATGTTAAACCAAGACAAGAAAACAAAGGGGTTTGCAAAATGACTATATTAATAAATGAAGAAAAATAAAATTTATACAACTTTGTTCTTTACATTCAAAACCTCTTTTGATACATTAAAAAGATGCTTGACATGCTTTTTAAATTTTGTTTATTTGTTTTATTTTGCAGTATGCACAACCTGAAGTTATCTGTATGATGATAACACAAGTCAGGTTGATAAGTAAATATTACAGACATACTTGATCAAGTAAACATGGAATCTTGAGTTATCTCAGCAAAATAACTAAAAGAAAATTAGACAAGAAGTTGCCTAATAACATGGATATCCATTTGTTTGACAACCAAAAATCAACTGTAACAGAAATACTTTCAGTACTGAAAGAGACCAGCTGAGTTGTCAAAACCTTTTGTCTGATTAAAAAAAATCCAACTATATAAACAATAAAATAATCAGTGAATTAAAAATAATATATTCTGTGTCATAATCCAAAATTAAACAAACTGTTTTGATGTTTGTCCTTTTTTTTTTTAATGGCTGGCCGTCTTTTACTGAACACTTGTCATCAGCTTCCCTCTTCTTTCAATGAAGGGCAAGAGGAAAAAAAAGTTAGGGAAATTTTCTTTATGATCATATCCAGAACGATTAAAATTATTGTAAAATGTCACTTACCTGATTTCCTGAAAAAGTGGCAATTAAGAAATGAAAATAAAGCAGTATTTTTACATGAAGAAACAGATAGTGTGCTTCACCTTACACTTTTGAGGAAGAATCCAGGGTAATATAAACGGCTTTCTGTGCATCAGTTTTCGGTGAACACAGTGGCAGACACAGATTCACAGATAAGAAGGTCAGAATATCTATTTTGACTGTATAGTACAAACCCTTGAATGGAGTTCAAGGCTTCAATATTTGTTTTAATTTTCTTTTTTGCTTTTTCATACATGGTTTTCAGACTATTTTCCACATAATTTTATTTTAGGAGCATTTCCTCATGGTAGAAAATTTATTAGCTGAAAGCAAAACATATAAGTGCACCAAAACTGTGCTCTGGTGGATTCAGCTTTTCTTGTTCTTTTCTTCCTTTTAAAGTTGAAAATGTAATGAGTTATCATCCTTTCCCCTGCTCTACTTCTTGAAAAACAAAAATTAAAAAACAAACAAACCCCACACCACCACAACAACAAAAGCCACCCATCCACTCCCACAAAAAATCAGGTAAACTGGAAATCATGAAGGTAATAAAAAGTACCATTTGAGGGTGGAAAATCCTGCAGATGGTTTAGGCAAGTTAGTGCTAGTAACAGGAAAGGGGACAATTGGACACATTTAGATTACAGGCAGGGTCAGTATCTTGATCCTGGTCAGAAGAGACTGAAGCTTACTAGAAGCTACATACAAGACAATCTTTTCTATTTGCTGGGCTACTACACCCGACTTAATTCCTACTTTAAATTCCATTTAAACATAAGAAAGGATTTTTTTATGCTGGGGATGGTCAAGCATAGGAAGAGGTTTCTTCAAGAAGTTATGGGGTATCCGTCATTGGAGGTATTCAAATGCTGACTTGACACAGCGCTGAGCAATACTTTTACTGACCCTGCCCTGAGCAAGGCAGTTGGACTAGGTGGTATCAGGAGGTCCTTTCCAACCTCATCCACCTGTCATTCTGTGCAGTTTTAAGGCCTCGCCAAGGAAAGAGGCTGTGACTATTGGAGTCCCTGCATTCACAAAAGGCTGATATAATGTACTGGTTCTGGCTAGGATAGAGTTGCTTTTCCTCATAGCAGCCCATATGGTGCTATGTTTTCTATTTGTGGTCAAAGGAGTGTTGATAACACAGGAATGTTTTAGTTACTGCTGAACAGTGTTTATAGCACATCAAGGCCTTTTCTGCAACTCAAGCAAAGGTTTTCTCCATCTTTCATTTACAATAGACAAATTCCACAGAAGTCACATTTTAACACATTTAAGTATTTTTCAATTCATGAACTTATAACTAGATAGCACACTATGATTTCTAGACAAACGAAAGAAATCCTATTTTTACATAGCAGGTCAATGATGAAAATTATAGATAAAAGTTAAATAGTATTTCTATGCATCACAGACATACAGTATTTGGCCACACTACCAGTACAGAAGAAATGTACTACTACTACTCTGTTCTGTCTTCTTCTAGCAACATAAAAACAGCCTAAATTGCATAAAACAACAACAGTGTAAAATGAAGCAGGCAATCTCATTTTAACATTTACAGGAAATAAATTATTCTGCTGTAATACTGGAGAATAGTTATCTCTTTCAGTGAACTATCAAGGAGTCTTATGGAAACAATTCATAACTGTATAAAAGTATTTAATTGGGTCCTTCATTGTTAAAATGAATAGGCATTAATTAGACATGATAGATCTGAAACTGGACAAAAGACTTGCTTGGATTCCTAGAATACCTAATGAGATTTTTGCAGTCAGAAAAGTGAGAGTTTACAAAGGGGTATGCAGAAAATTAAGAATTAGTCAGTGGTTTTGCACAAAATCTAGGATGGCATTTTTCAGCAGCATATACAAGCAGTAGACACCATAACACATAGAACTTAGACCTCATCCAAATAAATTTTATTTTGAAAATATTAGTTGTTTTATTAAGTTAGATACCTGTGTCAATTAAACTCTGAGGTTAGTTTAGTTGTTGTTAGAACTATTAAAGGATGTAAATCTTAAGAGGCTTGGGTTTTGCAGGCAGGGCATTGAGACAATAGATTGAAATAGCAGTGGAATTTGTAACCTGAAGTTATGGGATCAGCACACTGTGAAAAAGACGAGAAAGACGGGAACTAAGGTAGAGAACAGAAAATGCTAAGATGTCAAAGATTAAATCCTGCTCTAGAGGAAATTTCTCTCTCCTCTCATGAGCACACAGCTAACCTGAACATTTAAATCAGACCATTTAATTCCTGTAGGACTAGCTGGAGAAGCTTGCTTCTAATATCCAACAGACAAGTGATTGAAGCATTCAGTGGTGGAGTATGCACATGCAAATTAAGTATTTAATGGGCTAAAGAGATGGACAGTAACTGCCTTCACTGGCTGTTCATCAGCACACTCACACACAGCATGTGACAGTTTTCTGTCAAAGCCACAAGTTTCTAAACAAAACTGAACATCTTTTGAAGGATAAGCATAGATCAATCTATATTAGATCACAAACTATCTGGTGACCTAGATGACCCCTAAGAAAGAGTAAATGGGGAGAAAGATCCCAGCTCATAAAGAGGAACAAAAGGGACTGTAAGTGGAAAGTCTTCACAAGTAAGTAGGTATTTGTAGAAAACCTTTAAAACTAGCTCTGAGGTTGCAGACATTGTAAAATAGAAAGTGATCATGTTTTTGGAACATATTAACATATTAAAAAAAATAAGTTATGAAATTGATCCTTTATTCAGAATATATAATGAACACCTCAAAATCATTGATGCTATTTTTTTCACAATCATTTGTTATGAGGGTATGCTTTGCCATGAGTAACCTTTCCTTCACACTATAAAATCCATCAATCTTTTTTCCTCTCCTTAGTTGCATATTTGAATTCTACAACAGCTCACTCAGTAAGCAGTTTAGAATTATCTTTCTGGATAGTCTGCTTTTTGTCTCCAGTATCTCAAATTTGAGGGCACTAAAATAAAAATTAAAAAAAAGTAAAAAAGAAGAAAAAAAAAGAGAGAGAGAAGAGAAACAGATGTATTTCATGCTTTTTGCATCTTCTTATGTTGTTTATATGTCCTGATCCTGCAGGATGACTCCTGCAATATGTGCAGGTATCACCTGCAGGCACATCTAACAGCAAATGTTCCTGGTCACCAGAGTTTACATATTAATCCTGTTGTATTTGAAATAAATTAATTGGAAGAAATGTGAGGGGGTTTTTTAACCATAAATCTGAAAATATCAGTGCTTTTACGCTTGTGCTGCATGAATTACCTTTGTGGGGAAATTTTCACTGCTACAGCAGTCAGTTCCACAGGACAGTACTACTTTTCTGCTACAAGTTGGCTCAGAAATAGTAAACAAAAGTATAAGACAGGTTTGGCTTTATCCCAGGGATGTATGAATTAGTACTGATATGGTAGATATATTTCTACCCCTGTAGAACCGAGAAACTGAAGAATGAACTCTGATTTACTAGATTCACCTGTGATATTTAGATTTGCTTTTGGATATGCAGAGGTACACATTGTACCCAAATGTGGGTTAATTATTATGTCATATTCTAGATGTGAATTTTCTCCACCCTAATAAATAGAAGAGATGTCTGTCCTATGTTTTATGAGAATATGTTGCCAAGTTATTTTCTTACAGTTCAGTGTTGCTACTTATTTGTGTTGAAAAAAGAACCGTCCCCAGTATGACTATCAAAAGAATTCTAAGAAGATCTATATAAAAGATTTTGATAACTCCCTACCCTCCAACTAGATCCTAAAAATTACCAGTGAAGCTAATTTTTTTGCTTGTAAAGTTCTGACTATATGTATACATATAATCATCTAAAATTCAGTGTTACTGGCATGTCACACCTGACCAGTACATAAATCTGAATATTTTCTACAAAGCAAAACCTTTTCTGATCTGATTCCATGGGCTATCTGAATAGGCCAATGGACTCAGAGCAATCCTCCCCCTCTCAAGAACATGCATATTTTGTTCTCCCTGCCCCCCTAGTCTTGGACCACAAGTTGCTATACTGGGATAACTAAAAAGAGAATTTAGTCAGCAGGGAAAGGCTAAGGCAGGAATGTCTTCACCTGGAGTTTCTGTCAGAGAAATTGTACTGAGAGGCCATATATGAAGTTTTTAATGTTAAATATTTTTTAAGACTAGTGTACTTAGAAAAGAATCTGAAGGAGCATAAGGAGTTCTGAAGTGTGTTTCTACGTATAGTTTTGACTTCTTTAAAAAGAGAAGGAATGAGGAGTCTAATCCGAATCAAACAGTTAGCCTTCTGATGGAAAATATCAGTTGACTGGACCATAATAGTCCTTTCAAGCTATATTCAATTTTCTCTTAAAAACAGCTTGTACATAGCATATGTAACATAGTATTTTGATGATCAGAGACCTAAAATGACTATGCTAAATGGACCTCTTCAAGGGCAGTACATAGTTTTTTTTTCAGATAAGAAATAAGTGGTAGAGCCATCCTATAGCAAGATCTACTCAGGTTTATAGACGATAAGTTACAATTCTCATATGAATAATTCTGTTCCTTGTTGGTTTTATGACCTAGCTACAATTGCCAGAAATGACATAAATGACACTCACAAGTTAGAAATATTTGGTCAAATGATAAAGAACTTAAACTGGTTGGAAGAATATTGTGGATTTAGAAAGGTTTTCCTTGCATAGAGATTTAAACGTCAACTATGTTGTTCCCAAACAAAGTAAGAAAGTGTATCCCTGAATAGTCTTCTGCACTGTGAAAAATCTGAAAACTTTCAAATATTTTGGACAAAGGAGAGACGCTCATACTCCAGAATAAGGAGATCATTCAGAAACTCACCTGAGTCTCAGAAGGTAGGATTTCTTATTGGACCATGTATTTGAACCCAAACATCCACACAGCCTAACAGATTTATTTTTACTTCACCTGGAGGTGCAGACTTCTCTTTCTTAATTAGAAATGTCTAGAGAGGTCTGAAATTTGTCCCACTAAAATCTTCTGGTGGAGATGTGAATGATTGTGAAATACAGTTCAAGAACATTTTATATATATATATAAAAACATTTCCAGAGACTGAGGAGCTCAGTATCCACAAATAGATGGTTAGAATGCAGGGAATATGAATTAACATCAACTAGAAAACAAATGCCTTAGGAAAACCATTAATAGAGTGCTTATATCACACACTAGCAACCTAAAACTTACTTAAAGAACTGCTAGCAAAACTGAAGTCTGATCATGAGCATTTTATCACTGCTGCAAAGGTGACTTTTAACTTTTCTATTTTTTTCTGTCATTTTTACATTGAAGAGGCAATAAGCTAAGGACCAGTACCACTCCCATGTAACTGGCTGTTTTGAGTAAAAATTATTATATGTTGCACATAAAGATCTAGTGTGTTGAGATCTTTACCTGCATAACTTTGTCTAAGAGTATATGATTACTATTTACAAGTGAAATTTCCATCTTTAAAGTTATTAGAGTATATCTGTGTATGTATGAGGGTTTTGGGATTGTGTTAGTCCACATGAGGTTATATGTTCGGTACTTAAAGGTGAAAAAGTAGTGTCTTTTGGAAAATAAGTGTTACCTAGACCTCATTTTGAATAAGTGAAAATTGTCTGACACATGCAGATACAGTAGTTGTCCTCCTCTTTCTTTCAGCAAAACAGTAAGCTGCTAAGAAGAGAAAAAGGGTAGTTACATTCAGAGGTATACACATATGTGTGTGTATCGTCTACATCTATAGAATGAGTATCATCATGACTGTCCCCTGCTGAGAAAATCATGTCCTGGAAAGCAGAGAGGTAAAGAAATCTTCTGGAGTGTAAGCTCAATGGATATTTCATAAAAGACAAAGCTTATTGCTGAAAGAGGTGATGCTAAAGTATAAAAAGTTCTTCCGGTTATAACTGATGGAAGTTCTTCCTTCCTAATGAACTATTTGAATTTTTAAGGAGCATTTGGTACCACCTATCATAATCTAATTTCAGTCTGATTGCAGTCTGTGGTGGGCATGGTGTTCAGGAATGGCAAGTTTCCTGTTTCCCTTGTATGAAACATGACACTCTTGGGTAATTACTCTCATTTAGATTCAGTTCTGATGACAAATAATAGAATAACTCCTTACTTTTTTTTCTAACATGTTTGATTACTTTCTGCCCTGTTTTCAGCTTGGATATAGTTAGCTTTCTTCATAGTAGCTAGTGTGAGGCTATGTTTTGTATTTGTGCTGAGAAGAAGGCTGATAACATACTGATGTTTATAGTTGCTGCCAGGACAGTCAAGGACTTTTCAGCCTCTCTGCTGTGCCAATGTCTGCAGGTGCAGGAGAAGTTGGGAGGGAGAACAGCCCCAATTACTGGCCTAGGATTTGAACTTAGGTTTAGGACTGAGACCCAGATCAGCCAATGGTCTATTCCATACTCTGCATGTCATGCCCAGTATATAGATGAGGATCTATACGGAACTGCTCACTCTCTCTGAGTCAGTTCTCCTTGTGTGTCCCTTCTCTAAGGGTTATCTTGCTCTCTCAGTCAGCTCTCAGTCTCTTGGATGCTCAGGATGCTTGGGCTCTTTTCTTTTCTGGGATTGCAGTTTCGGGACTCTCCCTGCTCCAGGATCATTAGCCAGAAACGGGCTGTGTCTTGATCATGGGATAGTGAAGAGTATCACTGTGTATCACTCATTTGTATGTTTGTATATATTACTATTATTATTATCGTGATTATTATCATCATCATTATTGTTATTTTTACTTTTGTTGTAGTTTAGTTATTAAATTGCTCTTATCTCAGCTCATGAGTCTCTTTTCCCTTTCCCCTTTGATTGTCTCCCTCATCCCCAGTAGCAGGGGTGGGTAAGCAAGCAGCTGCCTGGTGTTTGACTCCCAGCCTTGTTCAAAACCACAACACTGTCATAGAGAGATGAAATAAAAGTTGTTTTTTTTTCCCCCTATGTCAACAAGCTATATAAGTTAATGGTAGCCAATGTGGACAAGAGAATGTTGTAGTCTAGATGCTATGATTTGTTTGCTCTTCTCTTTGTGCATAGCTACAGGGCCTGCCTTGCAGCAGTCTTTGTTCTTCCTGGGAGACCGTACATGAAGCAACATGTGTTAAGGCTGCCTACAGGGTGGCTATGACCATGAGTTGTGACTGCTAATAAAATGTTCATTCTACTGTTATATCTAAGCAAAGATAATGGGATTGCAAGAGCCTTATGCAGGAAGTTATGATTTTTTTTTTTAAATAGAAAAAGAAGAAATCCACTGTTTCAGTTGAAATTGAATGAATGTAGTCTTTTTGAATAGTGTTTTTATTAGCAATGAAATTAAAGATTTTAGGAAGAAAAAAAAAATCACAGTAATTTCTAGCAATTTGTGGCCAGGGAAGAAAAAACTGAAAGTGTGACATGGAAAATATCAGTCTGAATGTACATAAGTAGTTAAGCTGACCCTACTACTTTGAGAAGACTGGAAATTATAAACAGTGTCATTTTTAAGTGATAAAAAAGCGAACAGACTATAAATATTGGCAGAGTTTTTGAATATTTGTTTTTTTTCAGTCATCACAACTTGGAGGTCCTCAGGTCCTTCTCCTATTTTTGTAAATTAGACTTTGGTGATCAATGTAAAGGTCTCCAGAGAAGTAACCTTATGGAAGTCTGAAAGGCTTCTGTATTACTGCAAATATTTAGACAGTATCTTTGCACTTGAGCTACTTCAGAGATGGCCCAATCCTAACAAACTCTGAAAAATATCATGCCACATCTATTGTGATAGGAAGGATTTAATTCTAGCATTTCTGAGGCTGTTGCCCTGTCTTTATTTTCCTATATGCCTCTTTCCATTCACTGTTTTTTCCTTTTCATTCCCTTTTTCTCTTGGCTTCTGACCTATGACTGAAATCAATTGTATCTTGCAGCATATGGCGCTAACACATTGAGATGAGACAGCTCATCCACCCCTGACCAAACTAAAGAGAACCAGGAAGAGAAAGACACCTGCCAAACTCATCCAGATGGTATCCCAGACCAGGGATGCAAGCCAGGGTCCAGAGCTGAACCTATTATGCCAGCGTGCCTTCTCAAGGCTTGCAGATATACCTGACCTACAGTGACCGCAGTGGAGAGTAAATAGAAAGTGCATTTTCTGAATCTTTTTCATTCTGTTTTTTGTATTGTTTCAATTTTTAAAAACAAAAATAACTCTTAAAAAAACATATCCATATTCAGTGGAGGAATTTGGTCCTTTTAGTGGTAAAGGGGGAGGTCCCAGAAGACTGGAAGCTTGCTGATGTGATGCCCATCTACAAGAAGGGCCATAAGGAGGACCCAGGGAACTACAGGCCTGTCAG
>NW_010107907.1:0-33606 GCF_000699245.1 Pterocles gutturalis
CCTTAACGTCCTTGGCCATATTTAATTATTTTTATATTTAATTATATTTAATTTAAGTATGTTATGATAAACAAAGCTAATCTGTAGACTGAGGTTACAGATTACACGAGATCTTGCTGATGAATGATTTAACATTATGGGGCACAGATATAGTATTGTTTGTTATCACATATAGAGGTTCAGGATAACAACATTTAGGGCTTGGGGTTTGGTTTTTTAAGTGTTTAAATATAATATGCAACTGAAAGTAAGTGGTTCTGAAATTATAGTCCAATAGGAATCAGAATAGCAGGACCTTACAGAATAACTACCTTTCAGTCATCAAAGGAAGATTTTTCCAGACACTATGTCAGAATATACTGAATAACCAAGTATTTGGGTGCTGTAGTGGTCCAGTATTCCGGAGAGTAGGAATTCCTGCTGGAAAATGTAAACTTCTGTTCCCCTGGAGTGCACCGGAACATTTAAATGAATAAAAGGTGAAAGTTTCCTACCACATTAAATACAAATGTCTTATCTAAAAAATTCCCACCTAATAAGTGTGTGATTATCCCTGTTAGCACTCCTGTGGAACACTAATAACCAAGTCGAAACACAATCCAACACACCAGGCTGGGCACAACAGACACCTAATGAACTGTGTAGTAGCTTTAATGATGTTCTGAACAAATGCAGACACTGTACATCTGATACAAAATAAAATAAGACTTGGTGGAACTGGATATGGTAGTATACACCTAATTTTATAGATCAGCTGTACTGTCAGCAGGATACCGTGGCTGCAGATAGAACTATAGCTCTTTTCTCTGTCTTCACCTCCCCTCACACTTTCTGATACCTCACCAACTTCCTTGGACAGTGCACCTCAAACAAGTAACACCCTGAACCTGGAAGAAAACAACATTAGATTCATTTTTTAAAGTTATCAATACCGTTATCAACTGTACATCAAGCACTTACTTCCCCATGTACAACAAACAACATGTACAACCAAAACTACATGGGGAAGACAGAGTAATTTTAGAACACTCCCTGCATTTCAGAGCAACAAAACAAACCCAAAGCTGCACAGGTGGAAAGGGATAACACACATATCACTCAGCATTTGCTTTCAACATACATCCACGTTTTTTAGAGTTGTTCATAAGAATCACCTTTTACTGCCGTTCTGGATTCTAGATGCTATCAATACAGGGTCTGCATGTATTGATATGCATCAGTTTAGCAAATCAATCTTTTACCTGCCTCAGTCTGCTTGTTCAATTTATTATGGTCAACATCAAAGGGAACACAAGCTATTTGCTAGTTCTATCATTTGTTCTTTTCATGCTGTATTATTGTGGTGAATAAAATCCTGCAGACCCTCACAGTATTCGAAATATACAGAAATAGTATCTTGACACCTTGCTTAATCGCATTTTGGATGTTCTTCAGCCATCATCATGCCCAGTAAATGATTTTTTTTATTGTGGTGTATTTTAATTTATGCCAGCTACTCCCTTAATCCAGATTCAATTTCAAGAAAATTTACGTGTGAATACCACATATCTATGAACATGTGCCCCAGAGGTTCGGAGCCTCACCCTCCTGTGGCTGGTCACACTGTACTTAAAAGATCTGGCCACAGAGTGGATGTGAGCAGAGCAGTGGCACAGCTGCACCCTTCTTGTGATGGAGGCTACAAACCATACCACCCACAGCTTGCACAGTATGGCATCAGTTATACAGATGACAAGGAGTCTCAGGGGACCTTATAAATGTCATGCTTCCACAATTGCTTTAAAAAAACAACCCAAACAACAAAGCAGAAGCCAGCCTCTCCAGGTAATAAGGAAATAGCATTCCTTGTGAAAAGGTAATTCTGCAATCAGCCACATTACAATTCAAGGGTTCTTGTAGCATGTATCTTGTTACTCAGTAGCCAGTAAGATAAAACTATTTTCTATACATGTTGCAGCCACATCAGGGTCAAAGAATGAACCTGAAAAGTTAGAAAATAATTTTTAGTTTTATGCTAGAAGCATTAGAACTGGGCAGTCTATCCCTTTTCCTTACAAGTACTAGTCACCCCTTTTGCAAGCTTACAGTCACCTAGCAACTTGGTGGTAACTGCCTTTGTTTCAAGAATATCGATAACTAGATTATGAAACTACTGGTTCAGTAAAAATAACATCTTAAAATAAAGGACATGTCAGTCAAGTTACTCCTATTCTAGGAAATTCTATGTGTACTCTGAGTCAGATTGCTTTGACAGATAAAAGCACATAGTCAAGACATAGCTTGACAAAGTCGCATGTGCATATATAGTTTCCAGAACTTACTGCATATCAACTCTATCCAGTTCTCGAGTTATTTGCATTATGCTCAAAATGAAACAAAATCCATCCTTTAAAAAACATTTCTATACTTGGGAAAAATAATTTTAAAATCAGCCCTCAAATTGATGCATTCCTGTTATGATTTAAGAGAAATTGTCTGCTTAGGCAGCATTTTAAGGCCCAAAGAACTTGAATTACTTTTATTCTATTTCCTATATACATACAGATGTTTGACAAACTGTGTTAACAACATATCACACTAATCAGAGATAAAGCATTATATGAAAAAGAAAAAATTAAGTCACCATATTACTCATTTTTTTTCCGCATTCTTTTACAAGAAATGATGTGAGGCACCTTAGAACAAGTGGAGGAACTATGCCTAAAGTTAATTTTAAAACATATGAGGATGGACGTGTTGAAAGAGAGATCAATTTGTATTCCTCT
This sequence comes from Pterocles gutturalis, assembly GCF_000699245.1. NCBI lineage: Eukaryota > Metazoa > Chordata > Aves > Pterocliformes > Pteroclidae > Pterocles > Pterocles gutturalis. The sequence goes on from NW_010107907.1 coordinate 2,766, forward strand.
CTTTATTGTTCACTGAAGACACATGGACAATGTCATATACTAGTTATATATGCAACCATGATATATTTTTATGGAGAATACTGTGTAAAAAGAGGGCTTCGAGGAACCTGTAAATTCTCCTTCTGTTGAGATTAATATGCAAAAGAGAATGATGCATCAACAACAGTAAAGCCAAGAAACTCTCCTTGAGGGTAGTAGTAATACGCTTTAACAGGTGAAAAGGAAGCCAGAGCACAACTAGCTATAGCAGAAGTTTACAGCTGAATCCCAAACACTTAAGAGAACACGGCTGTTTCCAATGATCCATCCTCACAACCATGTTCTAATAGCCACTCATTCACAGTCAAAAATAATATATCTACAAGGCTGTTCTAATACTCATTGTTTCTTTGCTATTCTATGCACTTAATTTTCAAAATGGTTTTAAAATCAGGGTCTGTGGACAAAAAAAAAACCCAAACCATTTTTCAGGAACAATTTCTCTTCCCTTCTGCTATGTGACCCCCTGTACAGAGCTGACAAGCAAGTGCTAGGACTGCTTTAACCAAATATTACACAAATCAGCTGAATGATACCTTTTGACCTCCCAATAGATTCCAACTAACAGAGCACAGAGTTCACTAAACCGGAGAGAAACAACAAATATCCCATTCATCTGAAGGCAAAGAGTGTGGGGAGAATAAGAAATAGGAATTCTGCGCTCCAGACGATTCCTCCTGAGCAGGGACCAAATCCAAGTGATAGCATATCAAATTTTCACAGAAATGGCACAGCGGAAGCCTGGATTTACAGCTGTAGCAGGATTCTAGAAACAAAGGGAAAGCGAAAGAGAAAAACAAAGTAAAGCAAACCAAATATGATCCAACAGAGTAGCTGAGGTACTGCAAATTAAAGAGCTTGACTGTAAGATGGAAAACTCAGAAGAACACACTGCTTAAAATGAGCAATAAGGTAAAAGGAGATGGAATGATCACGAGGCTAAAAGACAATCAGCAACATTACTAGTCAGTGTTGCATAAGCAACAGTTGACAGAGGAAGAATAGCGCTATATTTAAAAAAAAAGTGTAGAATCTTGCGTAGAGGTGGACAGCTGGAAATCGAGTTAAGCAGAAATAATGGCAAGATGACAATGGCTTGTTACTAGTGAATATTCACATTCAGGAAGGAAGTACGCAAAATTAAAACAAGAATTAACTTGAAGTGAAGCAGCTAGACTTAGTGACAGAAATTTCTCCAAGGTGTTGCAGCCCAAGAGAATCAGAGACAATCATCTGAGATAGAAAAAAGGCAATTTAAATGGCTGCAGAAAGAATACAATTAACTAACCATAAAGAAAAAGGAGTATTTTAAAAGTAGAAGTAATAAATGGAAACCTTGCTAAAGTCTTCCCCAAATAAGACTAAAAGAAGCTTATCACAATAGGACTGTCATTTCGAAAACAGGAGCTACTTACAGAAAAAGGGCATTTCAAACATTTTTCCAGCCTTTCAAGGCATTTTAGATATCGAAAAGGGGAAAGAAATAATGGAAAAAGTTGATTCACCTAAATCATGTAGGCTAAAAAAAAAAAAAAAAAAAGAAAAAAAAAGAGAAAAGCAAAGTGAAAGAAGGAATGCTTGAATGGGTCCAAAGTAAGCAGAGAGGTGAGAAATCTATTGAGAAAGTGACCAAGACTGAGCTGAAACAGTCTGAAAACACAGGTTTTGGGTAAATGCTTACAATAGAAAAAGCAGAGCTGTACAAAGTCACAAATACAAGTAACTCTCATGAGATTTTCTGCACTTCATTACATGTTGACTCCAAAGTGATACAAAGCACTAGTACACCTCTGATCACTCAACCCTTAGACTGTGCTATCTAAATGAATGGTTAATACAATTCTTGACAATAATTCCACTGTTTAGACTGATACTCTGAATAATTCTAGCAGATTGCCTGAATGACACCACTGTCTTGCCACACATTTTTTTGACTACACTATTTAATGAGTAAAGGTTGGATCAGGTGATCTTTCAAGGTTCCTTCCAACCCTGGCTGTTCTGCCCTGCCATTCTATGCTTACTGTACCATAAGGACTGAAATATGACTAAACCAAAAGACATTTTTGTCATACATAAAAGGCAACTAGAGCCTTTAATGAATCCTATGTTATTTCTCATCATCCGGATCACAAAAAAAACCCCCACTATCACTAGAAGTTAATGATAAAGTACTTTAGTCTTCACAGTATATTTCAGTATGGACTGAAAGACTTGTCTTGCAAAATGACAACATCATGCTGCAATACATCATTAGAATCAAGAGAAGTCTGTAGTTCTACCAGCTTGTGCAAACATTGCTTCTTTCCATTCTGTTCTTCCCCTCTTGATCCTTCCCCCCTGGCCAAGAAAAAAAAGCTATTTGACATTAGCACAAAAATGTTTACTTAGGCTACATCAGTTTCCAGCTAGAAAACAAACGTCACCTCTGATTAAAACAGATACTTACTGCTTTATACAGTCTGCTACCAACACAAGAAGCTGACACATCCAAAGGCAAGCTAGCTTACTTTTGGGGGCAGGGGGTGTTACAGGACAGGAAAACTTTTTTTTTAAAATCTGGAGGCTTTTTGTAAATTTAAAATTTATTTAGTAGTCCAACTGAATAAAACATGAATACTTCATGGCTTTACCATGTTTAGAATCTTTGAAATGCCACAGTACAAGCCATCCCTTTTTCCAATTCCTGTCAGATTTTAAAGTATCCCTCTGAGTCTTTTCCAATGTTATGTTCTCCATAGTTGAGGACCATTTTTGTTCTTTCGCTTCCCAAGTCCATTCCATTACAGAATGAACACTGGGTAAACAAACAGCATTCCCTCAGGCAGATGGTACAGCTGAAGGGTGGTTTGTGTGTATTTGTATGCTAAATTTATGTGGGCTAAGCTTAAGAAAGCTATTAATAAAACAAACTGTGATATCTGAGTACAAAAATAAAACAGAACACAAAATACTCCAGAACTTTTGTGAAAGTTCTCTACCTAGCTCTTGTTCTTTTAAGTAAATTTAATAAATTTCATCTGCCAAAAATCTTATCAGATAGTATTTTAGACAGCTTTAGATATTTCCAGGCACTTGAACAGCCAAGATTTTTTCAGGATTCTGTCATTAATGCAGGTGAACAAATGTAATGCCTGGAGGTTGAAAGCTTTTGTTTATTTAAGCTTTCAATTTTCACCTCAGGAAAAGCATACTTTGTGGAAATGCTTTGAATGCTTTATGTAAATATTTCTCTTACTAGAAGCCAGAGAATATTCTTCTAACAGTTCTGTTCTCCTCCAAGTCATTGATACAGTCACAGAAAACTGCACTTGACATTACTACTGCGTTCCACAGAGTGACAAGAGGCAGAGATTTAAGAAAACTAACACAGCAGGGGTTGATATCATATTATCCACGCAAAGCATTTACTAGTTATTTCATCCAGCAAGAAGTTTGTGCTGCAGCTTCCTTTCCAGCTGAGCTTGTCCTCTGAAGACACGTCTGAGGAGACAGCACGGGACAGTTAGATGGTTAAAGCAATTTTCCAATAGGAATCTGGATTTAGAGATAAAATTACTTAAGAAACTTCAGTGTCTGGTGGATATATTCCACAAAATTATTAATCTACCTCAGACCCACTCCCTAAAATTTTCACCTAAATTAAGTTTTCTTTGAAACACTAAAGTAAGATAATTTCAGTTGCAGTACGGTTTTAACTCAATCATTCCCTGAGACTACATAAAGTTATTGTGTGCTGCTGAGCTCTAAAGAACATAGCAAGAAGTGTGGCTGACAGGGTGTGCCAGACTTTCTCTATGAACTTGTTCCAGCTAAACAGTGACTAGAGATTGTTTTAACTTGGACAAACGGGTAGGCTCCTCCCTGATACAAGGCCAACAAAACTTTGCATAGTTTATATTCTCTCAGCCTCCCCACCCTTCATATGTTGTTTTTTCCTTCTTGTTAGGATATGCATAATTAGACTACAAAAACTAAGTTACGTAAAAACCTTAATGTAAGTAGGCTGGAGGAAAAACATTGCCTGCTGTAAATGCAGAACAATTGCTGGTGGTAGCATATATACATGCATCGACAAGACCACGCCCCTGTTTTTATTGCTACAGCTAGAAATGTTCAGATACTACATTGGTGAGGGAGAATTGCACAGAATTAGTTCAAAATTCCCTCCTGACTGTATTTTATAGGTGGCATGGAACTTGATTAGCATCTGAGTACCTGTGGCAGCAGTTTGGATAAACTGAGGGATACAGGCAAATCACAGCAGAAGATCAAGTATCAGTTCTGATCTGTTCTTTTTCTTTTTAACTCACTTTAAAAATATTACTTATAGATTAAAGTCACAAACAGAAAATATTTAGAGATCAGGACTGCATTATTTATATTTTTATTTGTCAAAGCAACAAAAAACCCTACCTAATGATAGAGAAGCTTGATGTATAGTCTAATCGGCTTAACAATTCCTTTAAGTAATTCCTGTCTGCTGCTCTGCACTGAAAATAATTTGAAACTACAGTCTCCAAAGGTCAGAAGTATGATGGAAACTTACAGGCTTTTACTCCTACAGCTTGGAGTACTATAAAAGGATAAGATTTTAATCTGATGTTTATCTACTAAAAGAGTCTGTAATACACCAACCACTGGCCAGGCAGAAAGAGAACTGGTTTTCTTCACAAGCTGATAGAACTACTAGGACCAGAGCTACACAGGAATTGACAAAACGCTTTGTGAAGAGCAACTGCAAGGGAACAATCCCAATGTTTTCTGCTCAGTATGATTCAAGTTCAACAATCCACAAAGCAGTAAGTAACAGTATTATTAGTATCACTCTCCAGCCATGAAAGCTAAGAAAACTGTTCAAAATGAACCCTACCTCAAAGCCAAAACACACTAGTTTTAACTGTTATGGAACAATGAGAATGGCTGCCACCAAAGCTAGGAATTGGGAGATACTCATGCAGGTCTTATGTGCACAGTTGCTACACTTCAACTTGAAGGAATAGATACCATGCAATATTGTTTAGTACATCCTTACTTCTAGCTCTGCATTTTTATCACCCATAAGAGTGCATCAAACCCTGCCGAAAGCCTCACTTGGACAAAGAATGAACAAACTGCTTCCAAAGACAGCACAACGTTCCAACATTGTAACCTGACATTAAATGTGATCCACGCATCTGCCATGTTCTGGGCAAAATACTGCAATGAAATATGCTGCACCCACTGAAGGAAGCTACTGCCAGCTCTTGAGGAACACAAACCTACCCAGCACAAGTAATTCCAATGAATGGATAAAGCACTAAGAGCCCCCATACTCTTCTGAACATGGAGGGGGGAAAGAAGTCTGCAACCTAACTACTTTGTGTAAGCCCTCACAGTAATTTTTGGATGCCTCTATGGAATAGGCTACAAATTCCAATTAAGAATAACTTCATCAAGCTTTCTTTATGATGAATGGGAAAACATACAGCTTCAAGCGTACAAGTTCCAACATACCGCTTTGCAACCAACTTGTTTTATGTGTAAAAACCTATTGCATCAATATAGGTTTCATATTTATGAATATCAAATCTATCCCCTTTTGATCACTCACAAATTACATCTGACTAAATAAACAGATCTGATGCCTCACTTTTCCCATCAAGTTTTCTATCATTTTGTTTTGCTTATGCTTTTTTATTTCTTATTTTTCCAAGATAATTTCATTTGGGATTTTGGAAATCTTTCCACAGGGTCCATGTGTGCATGAAGTGGAGGAAAAAGCAATTCCAAAAGCTCAATTCTGAATAAAGCTGAAGGTAACACTAGTAACACAAGCTCCCTATATCAACACATCATTTTATAAAACAAAGTTATGCACAACAGTTGACTCTTAGGCTTTATCAGTCTGCTACAATTCCATTGTGAAAAAAAGGAAAAAGAAGAGCTTAACAGCAGACACATCTTCATCTTGCCATTTAGAAAAGTATTTCCTGCATGCAAATTAGATCAAGTAGTGTGCTGGGGGGATGCACAGAGGCACACATATATTCTTTCTCCATTTTAAGAAGAAAGAAAAACACTAATCTTAGACTAGATGCTTTCAAATGGTTTGCTGTAACAAGATTCCCTCCTACACAACATTCCTGTGAAAAAGTGCTGGTTACATTAAGCTGAATTCAGAGTCAGGAGAGATCAGAGCATCAACATATAGTAAGGGCATCATTCTGAATAAGATCAATAAATGTAGCCTACCCAAACATGTTCATCATTTCCCCTCTTCTATTTTAAATAAATACAAAAAGACCGACAATGAAGAAGAGAAGGTTAATCTGTCTCCCAGCCAAAAGCCACCAGTTTTTCCACTTATGCAATTTGATCACTGGTAAAGTTTTTCAAAGACCCTTACATGACTTCAGATTTTTAAATTCCTTTCATAAAATGGAATTTGGCATTTATTAAGAGCAAGTGATATTTGGATTTCTAAAATTGCTTTTGAGAACAATGGAGTTAAAATATCAGAAATACCTAAGAAAGACAAAACATGTTCTGATAAAGAAAGGAAAAGAGGCTTGGTTAAGAACTGTATTCAGTATCACAATCACTGCATCATAGAATAGTTTGGGTTGGAAGAAACCTTGAAAGGTCATCAAGTCCAACTGTCCCTGCAATGCATAGGGACATCTTCAACCAGATCAGGTTGCTCAGAGCCCCGCCCAACCTGACCTTGAATGTTTCCAGGGACAGGGCATCTACCACCTCTCTGGGCAACCTGTTCCAGTTATTATAAACTGATGAAGGCAACTATCTCTTGACAATTTAATATGAGCACTGCACCCAAAACGTTAACGTCAAATTCACTGAGCTGTGATGTAACAGTGAAACTGTTTTTGAGACTAAACTTTGAAAGTTTCAAGGCAAAAGCATCTGTATTGAAAAGGACACAATTCTTGACCCTTTTTAATGTTTGCCACAGCCTTTTAACTCCCTTTAAGAAATTCTCACACATGTTCTTAAATTTCACTGAAGAGCTTATGTATTTCAGCACGTTTCCTGGAAAGCTTCTTCAGTGAATGAAATAAATGAGCAAAGCTGATTTTTTTCAAGATTGAACCATGGCTCTGACTAAAACTGAGTATTCAAATGTCTTCTACAAGCTCCAATTTTCAACTAAGTATTTATTATACAGGTGGTGTGCTGTACACATCCAGAAAATTGTTTCCCAGATTTTCTAATCTGAAAATACAAACAAAAAGGAAATCTGGAAACAAGATACACTTTATATGAAATATCATATAAGGGCTGACAACACTAGTGTATATTTACTTACTTTCTGATGGTAAAACAATTACTTTCATCAGAAACCAGTAATGTTACTGATTTTTTTCTCTGTGCTGAAGCTACTCCAAAAAAAATTAATCTATGTAATAATGTATTAAAAAAAATAATCTATCTAGAAGTAAATCCAGGTGTTCTCTCAGAACATCATCTTATCCTAAAGGCAAAGCTAGTCACCTTTAATGCCATTCCTGACACACTTGCACAGCTTCTTCCCGAAGGTCTCCAATGACATACTACGCAACTTCTCATAGCTAATGACTTGCTACTCTTACTGTTAAAAAAAAAGTTTTCCTCACAGCATCTTCATCACTGTACTTCATTTTTTACGAGTGTAATGTTATCTTAACTTTTTCATACCAGTGGAAGTCAATGGAAGTACTTCATGTTTCTCACAGCCAGAGATTCTTGCTCCTGCAAGCATCTATGCCCCAACATTCAGCCTGCTGTGCCAATCTGGGTCCATGGGTCTAGGGAAATCATCACAAGTGGTCTGCAGTTGTCTTTAAATGGCTGCCCAGGTCAGAGCTTGCAGAAGACTGGACCACCATTTGGTATGCACGCTCTTCTAGGCTGGCTGACTCTCTCATGTCAATCATGTTCTATTTTGCATAAATAATTAAACATTCAAAGGAGAACCCAACATCTAAGTGGGTCAGACTCAAAGGTAATGTTCTATGTCTGACCATGAACACTGAAGTATCATTCTCATTTCGCAATGTGACATTTAAACAGAGAGGAAATGCCCTCCCTCCCTCCCCAAAATATGTAGTAATACCTCAATACACCTTATGGAAGCAATTACTGCGTTCTCCTGGAAAGCCAGTGGAAAATTAAGTTTACTTTGGTTTCTCATATCCTGAGAAGGGGCCCATGAGAATCCCCTGCACTGTACATTGCTGCAAATGGGATGTTTTCTCCAACAATAAAATACAGGAAATAAATTGGGAAATTGTCACTTCAGTACAGTAGCAAAACTCAAATGGAAAATGAGAGCACATGAAGAGAAAACTGAATTCTTTTGATACGAAGCTCCTTCTCACTGCTTTCCAATTTTCAGTTCAGCCACCATGCTGAAAACTCAATTGCACTTAACCTGCCCCTTAAACTGATGATGAAATTATGGCCAATTTCTGGCAGCCATGTCAAGTGACCTTCAAAGGAGCAAGAGATATAGGTCATTCCTGGGTAATATTCTATTCCATGAGCACCCACCCAGCAAGGGAGGAACAACAAATTCGTATGTGGAAAAACAACTTCACAGCAGCATTGGCTCTAGAGGCAAAAAACAGGATACCAAAGCTTATGGTGGAAGTATAACCAAGCAGTGTGGTTCGATATCTGCTGCAGCATGCTGGAAGAGCACAAACAAGACTATTCACAGAACTATTTAAGCTAATAAGGCAAGCCTCTGTCTGTCTATATTCTTAGAAATAAAAGTGTAAAAAAACCAAACCCCAAACCAAAAACCTTCTGGGGTAACTGCAAATATCTTTCTAAGCTATTTACTGCCTGTCTTTTGAAAAAGTCTGTGACATGGTCAGTAAGGTTAATTTTACAGGAGGAAGAAAAACCCAACACACTCTCCCCCTGCATGTACATCTTATTCTTGTATATTAATTCTTATGATTTTTTTGCATTTCCTTTTGGCTTTTCTAGCAGCATTCTTGATAGATTTTACTTTGGCATAAAAGCCATCCAAGAAAAACCCTGAACTAACAACACGTTAATTTAATTTGGAGGTGGAAAAGAAAGAACACTATTCAAATCGTAACCACAAGGGAAAAAGTTCCACTCCCAGTTTTAAACAACTTCAGCTTTACAGTCAAATTCCAAGCTTTTCAGATGAAGGACTAGAAAGAGTGATGCAGCTAAGCCGAGAGTGTTATGACACACAGGAATTCAGGTTCAAAAGGAACCATCTGGTTCATTCAGTTCACTGCAACTGCAATAGATTGTTATTCCTGAAAGGCCAATGTGACATCCATATGTACAAACTGGAACACTTCCAACGCACTATAACAAATAAAAAAACCTTTTTAAATATTAGAAGTTATTTTAAAAACATAATGATAGGGTGTCAAAGGAAATAACACACACACAGAACTACACAAGCCAGTAGAAGAGATCACCACTGCCCTCTATTTCTGAAGTAACCTTTTCAGTTTTTTATACTTAATTCAGAATTCTAAATAAGTCTAAGAACAATTTTAAACAATTATGTTTCAATTATATAAGGGAATAGTGAAAAAATTAAAACTTCGATGTGATCCAACAACTGTCACTAGGCCTGCTAGTGTGGAGGAGGTAATAAATATCCACTTTCAGCTCTGAATTTCTTGTCTTTTCCCAGCGTTAAATCCTCTTCAGACATTAAAAAAAAATATAAAATCCCAGTTTTCATCTTCTCTGTTCTGCCTACAGCCACCCCACCTCTATGTCTCCCATCTGTCTACTCCTTTCTTGCTGTTCTTCAACTAAATAACTCCCCAACGACTCTTCTTGGCTCTGCTTGAAAGTAACTTGGGCAGCGGGCTGGAAGGTTGCAGGTAACTCAGCTGCTCAGTTTTCACCAGTTCAGGAAGCAGTATTGCTACAGCTTTCTTACCTTAACCTATCTCCAGTTTCAGATGACAGCCCTTTAGGTGCACCTTTTTGAAGCATTAATGAGTATATCCTTCGAACTACTTCGGTATTTAGTATGGTCAAATAAAAAAATCCAGTACATACTTCAAATACAAGTTTTAACAAAGAATCTCCCTTACTCTCCCATCTTGCTCTGTTCAATATTCCATCCTTTCAGTGCTTCATTACCCCATCTCTTTGAGGCCTAAGGGCATTCTCCCTGCTCAGCATCTCTATCCACGCTAACAAAAATGCAGATAGACAACAATTATTATATAATGTATTTTCAGTTCAACAGAGAAAGGAAAACATTTAACTCTGATTACAACAATTCATGTAATTTGTCAGTTACAAACTGAGCAGTAAATAAAAGTAGCTATCACAATGCCTGATGTTTAATTTTCTGTATCCTATCTTGAATGAAACTACAACTAGGCAGGATATTTTATACGCCCAAATATTTACAACTCCCTTAGCAAGTCAGTTTCTATGTGTATTCTTTCAACTGACAAATTCAGTTCCAAAGAGTAAATTATCAACTCCTTTTAGAAAAGGCCAAAAGGAATTAGTTCAAGGAAACTAAGAACACCAAGATATTGCAGTCACTCTTTACCTGGGAAAAATGGGACAAGAGTCAAAGGTGTTTCCAAGATAGAAATTGCAACACTCAGCGCTGAAGCGTGTGTTGCTTGAAATGGAAACTAAAATACAGAGGTAGCCATCATTGTGTCTCATACACTGTAGCAAACTACAGAAAAATGGAAGGTCACCAAGTATATTCTGTTAATCCAAGATATAGTTCATCTTACACCATTTGGGGACACAGTAGAACTTCCATCCCCACATTAACTTATCTACTTTTTCTTCATTTATAACACAAATTCTTGCTGCAACTAAAACCACTTTTGTTTCACAGTCATCAGGAATAGTAAAAACCAGTTTATCCTTGTCACAATTTCCTTTAACCACAGTGGCAGAAACAGTCAGTCCCTACCCCTTAGTTTTGTGCCATTGATTTTTCCCAACAAAGTAACTAACTGCACTTGACTCTATTGAACTGCATCATCTTTCTGATCAGATTGTTTGGAACTCTAATATTGTCCTCAAACACAAACACAGTCAGGCAGTCCCCTCCCTAGTCATTTGTTGTTTACCAAAATTACCAATCATGCTGTATGTTCCATAGACTATAAACATATATAATAAAACTGGTCTCAGATCCCTGCAAAACACCACTAACAGCAAGCCACATGAGGGCTTTTCCCACACAATTATGCAGCTTTTCAGTGCCCACCATACAGTAATTTTACATAGATCCTGAATGCTTGTCCTTGTCATCAGTGAGAAACTCTGCTGGTTGGGACATTTGCTGTTTCTTCCCTACTAATAATATGTTATTCTGCTGCAGAAAGACATCAGATGCATCTAAGATCATTCAGTCTCTTAAAATCCATGTTGGCTGCTACACAGCGTCATGGGGGTGGGGGAGCTGAAGGAGGGCTAGGTTCCCCAGAATGGCAATTTAAAATAAATAAATCAAATCCTTCTACTGAATAGAGTAAGCCTATAGAAAATTATAAGCACAGATCACACCTCTAACCTTTCCTCATGAACATGGGTACCAAACACCTGGGTATTCCAAAAGCCACTACACAGCCCAAGAACAGGGCTGTTCTTTAAAATACGACAACTTGGAAAAAAAAATTGGACTGACTCTTGAAAAATTTGCTTCAAAAGGTTAGTGATTTGAACATCTCTTTCAGAGATGGGAGACCTAGATTCAGTTTTCTCTGCAACCTGAGAGGATTTAAACCTTCAATCCTTACATCCAAAAAGAATATCCCAACCACAAGTTTAGGGAACAGCCTAGGTGAATCAATTTTTAAACCCTTCCTTGAAGCTCTGTATAAGGAGAGAACAACAATCAGAACACTTAGCTGGAAATGAGAAGTCTTCTGTTTCGTCCCACTGTCCTCACTATGTATGTGTAGATACTCTGCAGCTTATATTTTAACATAAGCATTTGTACATATGCATACAAATAATTCTTCATTCAATAACATTCAACAAACATACATTGTGTGCATGTGCGTGACATCTTATACCAGTAGTAGAGTCACTGTGTTTTACTTCCTATGTTTTTAAAATCTAAACAGTTTTCAGTGGAAAAAACTTTGAAAGAGTCCATAAAACACTAACTTCCATTTAGTCTAAAAATAATTGCAGTCCTCTGAGATTCACAGAGCATTTCTTCCTCTGACCACTAGTTTTACTCCCAGTAAGATGCACACACTCAAAAGGAGCAAATGATATGCCTAAAAACCCAAGTCACTAAATCACCCTAGGACACCAAAGATATTCACACACACTCAGTTGCAGACATAGGAACAACAAGGGATTTCTGCCTTTCTAGAGAGCTACCTGGAGGAAGGGCTGGAAACCTAAAACTGCACCGAATGCCCACCATCAAGCAACTGAGTTCAACTTTAAGTTTGAAAACAGGCATAATCTACAGGCAAATCAGGATCACAAATTGCTTTCTTACTGCCTTGAGACAATCCTAAATTAAGGTAAATTTCACTACAATAACCAGAAAGTATTCAAAGCATAAAAAAGCAAGCTAAAAACCTACAAAACCATAGTTAAACACAAGTTACCCAATCAATGGGTTTCATTTATACACTTAAAAACATATTAATTGGACCTTTAATTTTATTAGAAGGCGTAAAAACTTAAAGCAAAATATTGTAGAGCTCCTACCTACCCTATTCTTGAAATCCAGACTCTCACGAGTGCTGTTTTGACCTTGCAGAAACTCAGATTAGTTTCATTTGAACACATTAGCAACCAATACGTTATTTCTCCCTGTTCCCCATGACCTCCCATAAAACATGTCTTAAGACACATCCTTTTCTCCCTCAGTCCAAGTATTTCCATCTTCATCCCTTTTAAAGTCAGGTGATTGGCACATAGCACCACTGTTCTGTTCAATGAACTAAAAATATTCTGGCTAAAAGTTGCATATCTAGGTACTCAATGAGCTGGCAACATACTGAGGCAAATATGAAAAGAAGAGGAAAACGTTATCTGCTTTAAACAAAAAAAAAACAGGGCATTAAAACGAAATAAAGTGTAAAGTTCATCCCTCCAAGAAAGATCTTAACCTTAAGAAGCAAAGACTGTTACCAAATACTCCATTTGTTCATACTCCGCAGCTACGCTGTGAGTGAACACCTTTTTTTAAACAATGAAACCACCTGTTCAATTCACTATATGGGATAGATAATAATAGTCCTGAGCATGTAGCTTCTCAAGATTACAGATATAAACGCCATAATTCTTTCGTTACATTATTAAGATTCAAGTTACTGAGCTCCTTATGGCTACAAATAACAACTAACCAGTTGATCAAAGATAAACCTAAACAGACAATTGGATGTCAAAATCATTAATCTTACCTGACAGGCAGATGTATGTTAAATATTCACCTTGACCCCCAGTAGCTAGGAAAGGAATCTTTTTTTTTGTTCTTCTTTTTACTTGGACAGCTCCCAACATCCTTTCATCATGTGGGGCAAAAATTTCTTTGCTGATTGCAGCTTTGGCATTCATTGTAGATCACAGATATGTCAGGCCGCTGCTCTCTAAAAATAAAAATCATAAATAAAATATATTAGAAACTCGTAAGTTACGTGAAAGTCCAGTTAACTTCCATGTGCATTAGCAGCTCTGACGTTCAAATAAAGTTTTAAGTTATTCAAAGACTTTAGAAGGTAATTTCATGTACTTAGAGGCAGAATTTTGGAAGTATCTAAGAGTCTTCACTGAAGTTGTTCTCCATGCTTCTTAAATTCTCTTAAACTAGCTCAGCTTATTTTGGGCAAAAGCTGTCACACTAGCACTCAAGTATGATGCAAAAATCTTATCAGAGGGACACCCTGTAATTTCATGATGCATAAAAGCTTCACTAATTCTCTCTCTGGTAACTGGAGGGAAACTCATCTGTCCCACATAGGCAGGGAAAGCAGTGCAAGGGCATAGGAAAGGAACACTGTGGTTTTGTTCATTGGCATCCCCTCTGAGCCAGACAAAACCGCACCTCCCCTTTTCTGCTAAGTAATTCTGACCCAGGTCAGTTCCTCAATGTGCTTCACAAGAAAACAGCACAATCAACTTAGGAGAGACATTTGGAGAAGGAAAAAAAAAAAAAAATAAAGAACGGGGAAGGAGAAGGAGGGAAGCTGCTTATTCAGGCAGGTCCAGCAAAAAAAGGTTGATCTGACCACAGCTTACAGAGGAGCCTAGCAAAAGGAGAGAGAACTCAGTGACAGAGGGGATATTAACAGGCCCTTTACGTAGACAACACCACAGTTATAAGTCAAATCAATTCTGAACTGAAATCTGTTAATAAGTATATAGGTCCCCCTCGCAGAGACTGCCAAAAGCCTCTCTTCATTGTTCAAATACAATGACACTCCAATACACATATATTGAACTCCACATCTCCATATTAGTAAGATTTTCAAGCCCACAGATCTTTTTTTGACATCCTTAGCTTTCTTAGTATGGGTAAAATCATCTTCAGCTCTAAACTGACAGAAGTTATGCCATTTATATATGCCACAATTATATTTGCCACAATTTAACTATTAGAAACGTAGATAAATCCAGTCAAATTAAGATGATGAAGCCAAAAGAGTCATGGATCCATTATTTTTAGTGTGCATACTATTAGCAAAGTAATTGTCTTAACACTTTCAGTCTCAACATTTTGTTGGCACTTATTTATATTTCCTTATCTTTAAAAAAAAAAAAAAACACAAAAACAAAACACACTAAAAAACCCCCACAAAATAAAATAAAAGAAGAGCTGTATCATGGAGGTGTGAGAAAGCACAACTTGATCCAAATCAAAGTCACCACCTATTTATTTTGGGACGCAAATATAATCCTTTGCCAAAATAAACTGTAATAGTATACCTCAGTTAACCAATATAGAGGTATGCAAATTCTGACAAGTTGTTTTACATGCACCTTTATAAAAATCAATTGCATTTAAAAAGTGGCCCGATCAAAACAAAAAGCCAGGCCAATTTCAAACGAGGAAAGAAAGCACAGCTCCTGAAAAGATGGGATTTTATAACTCCTGCCACGTAAATTACCTATCCTTTAACAACTAATATTATCAACACGAAAAAAGAATCATAAGACTAAATTTACCAGCTAGTTACTTAGAAAAAATTGTTTTCACATTCATGTTCATTATACCACAATTTTCTCCTCTTCCATGTTATGAAAATATTTGCAGTATATCTTATACCAGCATGTGAGCTGTTGGTACATTATGACTAATTTTTGTTTTGGATTTTTGTTTTTTTTAAAAAAATCCAAGGCCACTGTGAATGACTACAGGGGTTTAATCACACAGACCTCCTTCTGACTGAGATACAGACTGATAATTTTTGCAAAAATAACTTCAGTCTCAGACCTTCACATGCTAAGATTTTTCAACAAATAGCTCATTGGGAAAACACACAAAAATGCTATCAGGTAAAAATAAACTTGAGTTACATCCAACCGAAAAAGTGTTCTCCAGCTTTCAACAATCTGAAGCTATTAATTCTGCAATTGAGTTGTTGAATAGATACTCTCAGACTTTTTCTTGAGGTTCACACACTGAAAAATAAAGTGTGATTTCAAAGATACACTCAGTGATGTAAATGTAAGAGGGGATGTGAGTTTTCCATACCTACAGCTGACTGTAGCAGAAAATGTTATTGGTTTATAGCTTCAAAATTTTCATATATTACTTCAATATTTACTTTAACTATATTACAAGCAATACGTCTCACTGCATATACGTGCATTTGATAGGACTCATGGGAGGCAAGCCAAGCAAACAAGAGACATTACCCAAATCCTGTTTCATAGATGTCCGAAATCATTTTGCTTCATATGTGCACTGCAACTTACAGCATGAAACTAGAATGACTGCCACATAGACAACAACCTAAAATGCAAAAGCAAGGAGATTTCATTAACATACCTCTCTATGTTAAGATATGTATCTCAGTGCAAGTGCTTTTATGCACAAACAGCATACAAATCCAACTTTAAATAAAGCCTAGCTTAACACAATATCCCAAGACAGATTAAATATCCTGTTTTATAGAGACACAGAAGACATGATAGAACAATCAAATATCACAGTTTATTGCTCCATGTTGTTATTTGCTTTGTGACTAAGCTGGCTGTACAGACATCCACCAGAATTTGTACACAGATGGATGCTGTAGACACCAAACATTGTAACTGGAACCTCTGACTAAAGTACAGAATCATACAAAATTTACGTTGGAAAAAACCTTTAAAATCAACCAGGTCCAACTGTAAACCTAACACTGCCAAGTCCACCACTAAACCATGTCCCTTAGTGCCACATCTACATGGCTTTTAAATAGCTCCATGGATGGTGACTCAACCACTTCCCTGGGCAGCCTGTTCCAATGCTTGATAACCCTTTCAGTCAAATTTTTTGTAATAGCCAATCTAAACCTCCCCTGGCACAACTTCAGGCCATTTCCTCTCATCCTATCACTTCTTACTTAAGAGACCAACACCCACCTCACCACAACCTCCTTTTAGGTAGCTGTAGAGAGCAATAAGGTTTCCCTTCAGCCTCCTTTTCTCCAGGCTAAACCACCCCAGTTCCCTCAGCTGCTCCTCATAAGACTTGTTCTCTAGACCCTTCACCAGCTTTGTTGCCCTTCTTTGGACACACTCCAGCACCTCAATGTCTTTCACGTACTCATCACTGGATGAGGCTTTGAGCAACCTGGTCTAGTGGGAGGTGTCCCTGCCCACAGCATGGGGGTTGGAGCTAGATGATCTCTAAGGTCCTTTCCAACCCAAACCATTCTATGATTCTATACTGAGGCGCCCAAAACTGAACACAGGATTCAAGGTGTGGCCTCACCAGTGCCAAGTATAGGGGGACGATCATTTCCTCAGTCCTGCTGGCCACACTGTTTCTGATACAAGCCAGGATGCTGTTGGCCTTCTCAGCCACCTGGGCACACTGCTGGCTCATAGTCAGCTGACTATCAACCAACAACCCCGGTCCTTTTCCACCGGGCACCTTTCCAGCTACTCTTCCCCAAGCCTGCAGCACTGCATGGGGTTCTTGTGACACAAGTGCAGGACCCAGCACTCAGCCTCTTTAAACCTCATACACTGGGCCTGGGCCCATTGATCCAGCCTGCCCAGATCCCTCTCTAGAGCCTTTCTACCCTCAAGCAGATCAACACCCCCACCCACCTTGGTGTCATCTGCAAAATTACTGAGGGTACACTCAATCCCCTCATACAGATCAGTGATAAAGAAATTAAAGAGCACAGGCCCCAATACTGAGCCCTCAGAAACACCACCTGTGACCAACTACCACCTGGATTTGACTCCATTCACTGCAACTCCTTGGTCCTGATCCAGACAGTTTTTTACCTGGCAAAGAGAACGCCTGTCTAAGCTACGAACAACCAGTTTCTCCAGAAAAATGCTGTGGGAAACTGTGTCAAAGGCTTGCACTCGCTTCCTTGGAGGTTGTCATCCTTCTGTTCCCAATACTAGGTTTACAACAGCCTCAGATGGCAGTATTAAGCAATTACTCTAATGCCATGTACTTGATATGATTGCTGAATCTAATGTGGAAACTGACACTAGCACAAACCACAAAAGCCTATTTATTTAAAAAAAGAAAACAACTCATTGTGCCTGTGTGCTAACAGACATCTGAGACCAAGCTGTCAGTATAGTTCAGATGAAGTTGTTCTTCATAGGTCAGAAAATCTGCAGCCGGGTTTAAATAAGCAACCTTCTCCATATTTACTGGTGAATCTACAAGAGTTGGACTCAATGATCCTTATAGGTCCCTTCCAACTTGAGGTATTCTATCATTCTATGAAAAGCAAAGCTTATATTACAGTCTTAAGTAAAACATTCTAGCACTGCTCTTTTTCAAAAGCAGATGTAATGCAAGCTTTTGATTAGTCTTATTAAAAACCATGGAAGAATTGCTCAAAGAACATGAATAAGTCTCTATTTTTCCCATTCTCCAACAAAAACACCTCTTTCATCTAAAAAAGATGCTGGCTCTACATGCAAAACTTCGTGTAGTACAGGCAAATTTCTTTACATAATTATGTTTGTTCTTGGTGCACGTTCCAGGACAAATTCAAACCACCAGCAGTTTCCATTCATGGCCCGTGTGGACTCACACACTTAGGAATGCAAACAGTTTCCCCCATGCTTGAATATAAAATGCTTTAAAAGTAGAAACTTTTACTGGAGAATGTCTGAGCACTCTGTGTTTCAGTAAACACAAGAGTCTCACAAGAGAGCCTGCATTTCTTGCCTCGCGTGCTTTCTTTTTTCCATGTACTTAATTCTGCTCAAATTATTATGATGATGCTTTTGGCTGAACAAAGAAAATTCCATTTTCCTCCCATGGTTTTTTACTCCAGTCATCACCACGCTATGAAAGAGGATGTCAGTATTCATACTGAATCCCTAGCACTCAACAGAAACACCCAAGAGGGAAGATTCCTGTGCAGATTTGAACCAGTACTTAGATGGCACTAGGCACTACCTATTTGCATCTCAAATCTTTCTCTGCTGCAATTCCTCGCCATAATATTTCTATCACAAAAAACTCCTCCTAGGAACAGATGACCACTCCTCTGTATGTGTGTGTGAGGGGAGAGGGAACAAAGGTAATTGCTAAAAAAAAGTATTAAAGAAAACCAAGATACTTAGGCTGGTACCTTCACAGATCAGTAACAGAAAAAAAACCAAACTTGAACTGTTTTCTGGTCAGCCAAAATCTCAGACTGTCTTCAGGCAGACATCCAGAAAGTAGCTGACTTATCTTTACACCCAGATGTTTTATAGGACCATGCAAGTAAGTGGGGGGGGGGGAAAAAAAAGAGAGATTTACAGTATCTTTGTTGAAGTACAATACACAGAAGGAACTGAGGAAACTAATCTTCAGCATCCAGAATTTAAATAGTAGTAAATTAGCATGGAGAAACAAAATAAGAAGAAAAGGAAGAGCAAGTAATGTTTTCCTTGAAATGAAAAAATGTTCAGTATGTTAAGTCTCACTACACATTTGATCATTACTGTTCATCAAAATTCTGTATTTGTTGTCAAAATTCTGTACTTGTTGTCATATCAAACAAATAGCTAATACAACTTTGGAGAAGCACAAAATAATCGCTAAACCAAGGCAAATAATGTATAAATCCTCAAAAAGCAAACATTTAGAACATACAGTTTCTGGAGTTGGTTTGTAATAGATTTATTAAGCTTAACTCTATTCTAATACCATAACACCAAGTTTAATTAGCTCTGCAAACAAGGATTAGACCAGTAGATCAACCTTACTTAAAGCAGTTGAGGTAAAATCTTCAAAAGGCTTGAACGTAAGACTGGAATATCTGCTGTCCTCCTTCTACTTGCAAAATCTAACTTTGCTTGAGAGATTTTTATATAAATTGGGACAATAGTGACAGACACTGCACAGGCCAGAAAAAAAATCTATTACATCCTACTGGAATAAATTCATGACCTTTCTAAGTATTTACTGGGGAAAAAAAAGGAATGGGAAAGGATAGAATGGGTATCATAGACTGTGGCCTATGTACATCTGATGGCTTTAGTCAAAATAAAAAAAAAATAGGGGTAAAGTGCACAGTAGTAATATGTTAAAGTTGGACAGAAGCAGTAAGTGCCTAAATACTGATGTTTGACATGTTTCTTCACCTGAGGCAGGCAGCCTGAGGCCCTGAGGAATTCATACAACCTTTCATCTCAAAGCAAGGTGATTTGAGTTCTGTGCAAGTTGTATGGATCTATAGATCTAAAAGAGATCAAATGCATCAAGAGTCCTGAATGGAATATATATTTATAAAGAAGGAAAAAAAAAAAAAAACAACGGAATGCAGAACACTTTGCCGTTTATATCATCCAATGCCTCAATCTGGCAGATCATAATACGATCCTTTAAAAAAAACAAACAAAGTTCACCTAGAAGTTTTGTTTACCTCCTTCCATCATCTCAAACCCTCCCCAAACATCTACTTACAATGACATATTATCAGGGACATCACAGAAATCCCACAAGTGGGTAAATGAGAACCAGTCCCACTTTCATGTAGAAGACAGAGAAGCTGTCTTCCTTCCTGCACTCTATCTTAGTAAAGGTGTATTACTGCTAAGAGAGTGAGAGGAATACATACAGCATCATGGTACCCAATACCCTTAGTTGCTGAAACCAGATGGTAGAAAAAGTAGAAGACGCAACATCACTTGGTTCTTTTGAGACTCTGTGCCCCTCAAATCTTCCCAAGAGGTACAGAAAATGAAGTAGGAGGTGGTACAAGAAGGCACTGAAGTGGATTGGATGGATGGGTTACTGTATATTCCAGGTAAAACAATTTCTTCTTGTTCTGACAAGAAAACAGCAATTCCAGATCTAGCAGGTAATGTCCTAGTAAACAGTATGGTGGGTCCCAGCTAAACTTTGGTCACAAGAGGATGTTAATTCTGAAGTGAACCTACAGTACTCCAAGCTAGAAAAATCCAAGTCAAACATAAGATGTGTAGCATTTCTGTACTGGAATTCTGTGTGCAAACTACTGCAGGCAGTTAGAAGCCGACTGCTTTAAACAGGCATAGAAGAAAACAACCGTACATTCAAGAACTGCAGCAAATTAGCACGAATTGCTGTTTATGTTTTCTTAGCATTTTGGATCAAGACTATACTCATAAGTAGTTAATAAAATAATAATACAAGAATTGGTGGACATTGTGGACATTCATTCTCTAAGCATTTTCTGGGCAGCCAAAAGCAGCAGTGTTCCCTAAACATGCTTTCCCCCAGACCCTATATGGACAGGTGGGTGTGCTTCTGAGAGATGGCCCAGGGAGGGAAAAGCACCCCAGTAGAAGAAGGTACAGCCCTGTCAGAGCCTCTGAGTGAAGAGCCACAGCTGGGGACCCAACTTAAAGTGGTTCTCATTAGAAAAATACCAAAATCGGAAAGTCGCTACTGTTTTGAGAACATATGAACTTGAAAATAAGGATGGACAATGCCACATTAAGCAGCACCATCCAAGTAACAAAACCGTTCATTCAAAGGCAACTGAGAACTGCTTGGGAAGACCACTGCTGGAGTGACCTTTTTGAAATGGGAATATTTTGAACGTCACAAAGAGATTCACAGAGAAACTTAGGAACTGCCTAATGTTATAACAAAGTCCCTTTCCACCTTTGCAGTTGTGGAAAGTTGTTACTGCTGGACACTGGGACATTCATAGCAGCAAGAACTACTACTTCTGCATAGTAACACTGAAAATCACGGTCTTAAGAAGTCAGTTTAATTCTTATGAACCTTTAGATATTTTTAGATGTTAAGACCAGTTATTAGACCTGCTCTTAGACTTTTATTTGCAGGCTGAACTATCACAGTTTCTTCTGTCATTCCTCACAGGTTTCTTGTTCCAGACACCTCACCTCTCCAGGCTCTTTCCCATTGGCCTACATCTTTTTTGAAAAGCAATCCTCAAATCTGGACTCACAGCTTCATTTATAGCACCAGAGTCAACTGGAAGAACTGCTTGGTTGGTCACTAGAACAGGCTCCCCAGGGAAGTGGTCACAGCACCAAGACTGTCAGAGTTCAAGGAGTGTCTGGACAACACCCTTAGTCATATGGTTTTGTTTTAGGCAGTCCTATGAGGAGCAGGGCGTTGGACTCGATGATCCTCATGGGCCCCTTTCAACTCAAGACATTCCATGATACTTTAGAGACCTTACAGTGAACACTCCTGCTTATACAGCTACTGCCACACATGGATCTTTTCCAACTGGTCAGCAAGAGACAAGAGCTTCAGTTCAACATCTACCATGTTCTTTAATCTTTTTCTGAAGAAGTGCTACTAGACAAGTTGTTTGTCATTCAACATTTTAGTAACTAATTATTCCCACTTAACAGGGGATTTTTGTACTTATTGCTTTCAGGCTATTTCTCCAATAGTGTAAGATCATTTTAAACTCCAATCCTGTCTTTCAACACTTGCAGGTCTCCAGATTGATATCCACTGAAAGTCAGGATGTATATTCTATGCACCATCATTTTAGTCAGTTAAAATTGTTTGAGATCTAACACAGAAACCGACTCCTCTGAACACATTCCTACAATCATTTTTGTGTTCCCATATCTTACGCTACTTCCATGTAAACTCAATATCCTTAGTTCACTCATGACTGATGTCACATGAGACAGTATCAAAGGCACCGTTAAAGTTGAGATGCATCTGCCAGTTTTGACTTGTTCACATGGCCCAATACTTTATCACAGAAACAAATCAGCTGGTTTGAATTTTTTTTTTTTTTAGTTCTCTCTCCAGTCACCTTCCAGTTCCTTAAAAATACTTTTGTTCCATTGTTTGTCCAATATTTCTGCAAAAATCATTAGAAAAAAAAAATTAAAGAATCTTGGTGGGAAAGAGCAGCTCACATTCCCCAAGGAATGGAGAACTGGTTTGAAGGACTGCAGTTTGGAGCATGCACAGTTTCTTTCAACAGTTTGTGCTGTTTCACATTTAATTTATGCCCATTTTGTGCATTTGTGCTGGCAGAAGTTACTGATTTCCCTTTGCACTTTTCTTCCTTACGACAGCACAAGTGCTTATGTAGTAGTGCAGTGAACTAGACAAGAGAATTAATCCAGGTTTAATCCAGTTTAAAAGAAGAAAAATAGTGATTAGTTTTCTTTTTACTCAGATCAGCTCCCTGGCTCAGTTCACTCCACAGCTGTGTGTCAGCACATGGGAAGGAAGAGCAGGGGTAAGATTAGGGCTGCCTTAGGCGCCAGCAGTATTAGTTTACAAGGATCATCAAACTGTGGTTTAAAGACGGAACCTGAAATGTCAAGAGCTTTTATCAAATAGTGAAACTGGCTGACTGAAGACATGGCACAGAGCCAATCTAGGCAAAATTTTTCAAAAGCAAAAAACTCGCAGCAAAGAACTAAACTGAATAAAAAGCAGTAAACCAGAGGAGTTCCTATAGGGCTTCTCTTTGATAAGAACAAATGTGTCTCAAAATACAAACAAATTTTTTAGTATACTGACTCCATTATGTAATGGGTTAAACAGAGGCATAGCAGAAAGGCATGTTGGAAGTTAGGCTCTGTTAGCATGCAGTGTGACCTCTGCACTAAATCAGAACCTGCTGCATATAGGAACATACAAAAGTATTATGCAATGCTATTAGTGCAGTATATCCTGCATAACTAGAATACACTAAGTCACAGCAGCTACTCTGGCAAAACGTCTCACGGGACCTGCTTTGCCTTATTAGCATGATCAATCACAGATGCCGAATTAGGACAAACTCTGCAAGTACGAAGTGCTATTCATGGAAAAACCAGTTGTTAAACAGATTCATAGTGCAGTGTACAGGTTGCCAGACAGATAGGATATTAATATAGTATTAGTTGCAGGTATTTTAAAGAAAAAAAAAGTTTCCACTAACAGCTAGCACACAGTACACTGGCTTACTCCAACTAGTATACCTCAGTATGCTCTTAAATCATGTCTTCCAAATCCTCATAGTTCCACTTCCATTCCTCTTCACACAACTGGCACTGGTACAAACTGCAAATTTCTGCACACTACAGTCATCTGTTAAATTGAACATTTGAAAAGAGAAGCAGGAACAAACTTGGGTCTCTCAGGCTGAAGATCTTCGATTTTCTGAACTGCAACCTACAACATCTACATCTGAAAAAAAAAAGGGAAGTAAACTCTTTAATCATTACATTCCTCCATATTACTTTGATGCTGGGGAAGAGTACAAAAGCAGAGTAATACAATGGGATAAGACATAAGGGATTGAAGTCTTATCTCTTCCATCCAAGGTGAATCAACTTTCTCTGCTAAGTGTAAATATGTTTTTCTATCACTCCAAATGTGTGAGCAAAATCACTTACTAGCAAATGACAATTATTTTAATAACAAATATATCCAGTTCTGGGGATATCAGAATCTCTGGAAGGGCAGACTTGTTTAGTTTCACAAAAATCTGAGAAAAGCTAAGAGGGAAGCTACTGGCTTTTTCATCTCCCTTGACACTTTCATAATAAATTGCAATCGGTGATCAGTGGTAGAAGTATTCTATTTTAACAACTAGAAAATTTACATTAAACATGGAGGTTGTGGGGAGAAACAGTCTTGTGAAGTGATTGCCCGTTGGGAACGAGATAGTCTTCTTCTAAAGTAAAAAAAAGAAGATATCGCTTCCCCCTCTGCACTCCTTTCAGGGACCAAGTAGTGACTTCTTGAGGATGTGAAAGCTTTCATTAGGTTTATGAAGCTGGACAAACTAATACGTTTTACATTAAAATCTCTTACAGATCAGTGTGGTATTAATCAATGTACGGGATACCTGTAAAACACATAGAATTTAGAACTGTAAAATGTTACTGAGATAAACAGTATTAGCAGCACAAGGAGGGATGAAAGAGGGGAACCTAGATAGCCAAAACAGAACTAGAGAAAGCTGGTTTTTTTCTGTTACGTGCTTTTACATTTTCCCAAAAGAGAAAGACAGTGGAATACCCTTCTCTCAACGTTTTCATTTCAAATAAATACGTATGATTTGCACACCTGAACTGAGATAATACAACACAGAGGCAGGAGAAAGTGGATAAAACAGTGGCACCTGAGCTTGTATAAGAAACATCCTAATCAAGGAATAGGGATGGGACAGGACAAAAAAAACCACAAAAATACTGCAACATTCATTTCATAAATTCAGGAATGACTATATGTTTCTTGCACACAGAATTTACACTTACAACCGTTAGGCATCTACCCATTTCATGTATCAAAGTAGGAAGGCTGTTTAAAAAAAAAAAAAAAAAACAAAACTGAAAACAAAACATGAAAAGTACATCTTTCATTAGACTAATCCCACAAGATACAAGCTCAATCAATGTATCAGACATCCTTCCAGTCTTGATCTCACTTGCAACTCTACTGTGAATAATTTACATTGTCTCCAAACAGTAGGCCCAGCTATAGACCTTGAAATAACATTGTCTCTCAATATATCGTCACAGGCTTACACAAAGAAAATTATAACATCTAAAAGTACAACAAGTTTAGAAATACACATTTTTCAAATTGACAAAGAATTTCAATCTCCTGCCTAGCAAGTTCAAAAGTATAATAATTGACAATGTCCACAACAACAAATCCTCTGCAACAATTCTGTGCCAAAATCAACTTAATACATCCCACATCTAGGGCAGAGCTGTAAACACTGATATTACAAACAAAATATTAAAAACATCCACTTAATGTTACCAAAGTGCTAACACAGAAAAAGCCAACTACATCCACCTTAACAGACTTGCAATCTAGAGAGTAACCAGTAGTTAACCTGTGCACAGTTACAGGGAAGAAAAGACACAGGTGAAACAAATGTATGTCAAAGCAGTACAGGTACAGTGGAGAAGCTTACAGAAGAGAGCAATCCCAGCTTCCAGTGAAGAAGGGACACAGAGAACATTCATTGAAATAAGACTGAAAAATTAAGCAAGTATAATAACCCTAAGTGCAAAAGGCCCTTGATTTAGAAGCTCCTGGCAGTTGGCACAGTTATGAAATATTTTGCCCCAAGAGAATAAAAAAAAAAATTCTCCACATTCCAGATGAAAAAGCAAAACTTGCTTCTTCAGTCCATATAACATCACCATCTATCAGGAGAGCAGAGAACCCACAATCTGCCAGAAAAAGAAACAAACTGAGTATGAGCTATGAAAAAAGGCGGTGGAGTAGGTGGGCAAAGCCCCACTTTTCAAAGCGCTATGATGACATCAGAACAGGAATAAATAAATTGCATTGGGAGTATATATATCTCTCTCCTCATTTTGTTCAGCCTCCACAGCTCTCCCCCCATGCACCAAGGAAATTACTCCATCACAGAAGGCAGTCAGATTGGTCAAGCATGATTTACCATCTTGGCTCTAACTACTCAGCTTCTTCTACCCCTTCATGCGCTTGGAAATAGCTTCCACTGACAACATGCAGGAACCTGCTCTGACTTCTTACAACAAAAATGAGAGAGAGGCAATATAGGGTAGGTATTTTGTCTTTCACATTGCTTACTCTGCTGCCTTCACAGCGTTTCTGAGCTATGATCCTCTGCAGGCTCTGCAGGGAAAATGAGAAGTGGTCCCACTTCCTTCCTTTCCATCCAAGTACAAGAATATCAAAGTCACTGTTTTCTTCTTTTTCTACCTGACCCCCAGGCTGAGACAAGAAGGTATAGTTCTCCCATCTGAGTGCAGCCATACATGCTCAGAGCCAGGACAAGAAGGCTCCTCCTAAGGACTTGAGCAAAACACACCAGTTGCAAAAGATCCCAGCCCAGCCAGGAAGGAGACACACTTCATTCTTTTCTGGCAATGGATATGGGGTTGTGGAAGAAGGCAGCACCACCCTCGACTAAGTTTCAGTTATCTGAAAGGAGAAAAGGTGTTCCTTCTCCAGCACTGAACTTTGTTGAACCTGACTTTCAAAGCCTAAGAATTATTTTATTTTTTAAACATGTAGCGTCTAAATAAAACCACGCTATCACTTCAGGAGATGAATTGCTTGTTTCTTTTACTGTGGAAACCTGGGTGCCAGCGGCCAAGTCTCCATTCAGAAGCACTGAAGGTGCTCCACAAAGGTCATATTATGGAGTATGGTTAGGGTGTGGTGAAATCCAGGCTTGGACTTTACCAACCTGGATGACAGCTATGCCAGAGGCTTGGTAGAGAAGATGATTCTGAAAGACACTGGAAACAGTTCAATTATGCTGTTCCCTAATGGTCTTGCCAAGTACAAAAGCAATTTATTCATGCTTTAAGAGTCTTACAATAAGCCTTCTTCCTCCATTACATATTAATGTAAATAAAAGAAAATTTTAGAACTAAAATTCCCACAGACAATCAGACCCTAAAGAGGAAACAAGGCCATGGGTGGGCCTATGACTAATAGCTGGAGTACGGGATCCCACTGCTTAATGCAATTGCCAGATAGAGAGTATGAATATGGGAATATATGCAAGAGACCCACAGACAAGGACCCTGACTGCCGTGGTAACAAAAGATCTCAGGAAGCACGTGGGATCCATCAGCTGAGGTGTAAAATAAATTAGATTCTTTCAAGGGACTGGGACTGGATCAGTTTTCATAGAAATCAGATTTAGAGTTTTAATATAAGTATCTAAATGAAAGCTCAAGTGCAAGGTGACTATGCTAACCCAATTACGTACATTTCTGCCAAGAAAATAGTTGCTGTTCTCACCTTAGGAACTATAGCATCAAATCTTGTGAAAATAGTTATATAATATCCTTGCTAGCCAGTGTTTCAAAACCTACTACATCATCTACAAAAGTTAGAAAGAATGGACTGAAAGAGTCACTTCAATTTCTTCTTGTGAATAAATCACAACTCAACTAGATAAAGTAATACTTCACAAATGAAAACTCAGAAAAAAGAACAGCTTTTCTGTCTACTAGTGCCATAATACTGCTTTTCAAGTAGTTTGCGTTTAAAATCTGATTTTCTTTGAAACATTTCTGTACTACTTTCTGCCATTTTTTTCCCCTCAGTTATGGTACTCACCCATGTATAAATTTATGTCAAAACCAAACTGACAACAACATGTTGTTCCCCACCACTCTTGTCATATTCTTAATTCCCTCTCATTGCATTCAAATTCTTACTTTTCTTACTTTTCTTAGTATAGAAAATGTCCAAGTCCCTTCAATCCTTTTAATGAGGAAGAAAAGGAAACTCCTCATCTGGAAGAGAGTTCTTATTATTGTAAAGGCTCAAAAGTATTAGGCCATGTGCAAGTGTAAAAAGAAGGTAAGTTCTACAGACTTCGCAAGATAACTTTTCTTTTTGGAAAGCAACAGTGAAAACTCTTAAGTCTTCTGGTGATCTCATTGCACTGAGACCAACACAGTTCCCAAACCCATGAGTCATTGTGATCCCAGCAAAAAAAAATGCTGGGGAGACAGATTTTTTTTTATGATGAATTAATTCCTTTAGCATGTCTAGCTCATAAAAATATCAGACTCCAATTTATATGCAGAAGAAAAAGTGTAACAGTCATGTTCCTGCCTTACTCTTTTGTAAATACTATTGTGATAAAACTGAAATGGCAGTGGATGCTGCCAATGCTTGAACAACTTATTCAGGAAAAAGAAAACACTGTCTTACCAATAAAGATTTAATTTCCCAGTTACGATCTGTAAAAATATATAACGTGTAAATATTCAGGTTTCTGTCTTTCAAGTTTACTTCCATAGGCTTTATGCAATAAAAACTACTGTTATTTGCTTATTGTGACATAAAATTAAAGTATACAGTTTATAAACAGATAATGAAATTGAAAGAAATTACTTTCAGCATAGTTCAGTTTGACAACAAACCTCAAAACAGAGGTGTTTTCATTTAGTAAGTTTTGATAGTTAACTCTTTTTAAGTCTTTCTCACTACACATTTCAATAACATCAGTTGAGTTAAGCTAACTTAAGAGAAGTAACTACTACATGATGTTTGCCTCTTCCCCTTGTACATAAAATGTTTTTTTCTACCCCTAAAATGCACAGAATCCCAGTAACCACCAGTTCAACGTGAGATAAATTTACTTATGATTCACACTTTGGTTGTCCTCCCCCATATCCTCCTTTGCGCATGGCTCATTGTTTTCTAACATAACACTTCCTCCTTCCTATCCGGTTTCTTTTGTAATACTACTCTAAGGTGTGTCTAATTTGCATCCCAGTAAAGAAAACCTGGCACTTCAAAGCACTGATGGAAGCTAAGTACCCGTACCTCAGTGAAATCCATGGGACTGGAAACCAGGTCCAAACACGCCATCAGAAACTCCAACCACACCATCACTTCAAGTTATTTTATTTATGCTCAAATATATTACATTTTACTGGCATTTAAATGGAACTCTGGTCTTTTTTAAGTGCCCTAGATACTATTCAGTACTTCAGAAGAAAGATCTTTCTCACAGTTTTCATACCAAATGCAAGAAGAGACATGCATCCATGCAGCTGAAATGTTAACAATCTGGAAAAACCCTACGGCAATTA
Organism: Pterocles gutturalis; assembly: GCF_000699245.1. Lineage (NCBI taxonomy): Eukaryota > Metazoa > Chordata > Aves > Pterocliformes > Pteroclidae > Pterocles > Pterocles gutturalis. Next base: position 31,977 of record NW_010107907.1, read on the forward strand.
ACCAGCAAGCATATGCCTCTCATCTGAGCCACAGATATAGCCCAAACTAAGACTAATCACTCTGAGAAACCGATGTAACTTGAGCTGTTTATGTCAGAGTTGAGTACCACTGTATGATGCATGTAACCAGTTCCTTAGTAAACTGCATGCTTATTGTGATATGGAAAAATACAAAACCAAAAAAAACCCACTGTAATCACCACCTCACTACCATCCTTAGTTTTCTACTTTCGCAGCAAAGCAAGCAACATGCAGCTGTTAAATTCAGGTCCATTAACAGCATTGTCAGCTATCTGACAAACCTACAGAAGTACAGAATGTAGTAGCAAGAGGTCAGTTATATCACACCAGGTTCAATAGACCAGCACATCCATCAGCTGGTCAGTGGCTGATAACCAGAGAACCGCTGGGTTTAGAGAAGTGATTTTGTCACGTTCCCACTATTTTCAAATTTATTGAGAGGAATGCAATCTAGTTTCAGAGATTTGAAAAGCAATATTAGAGTTATGCCACTTTTTGTCTACCTTGTACTTTAAAGTAAATGAGCAAGCAAATTTCTCCCAAATGGAGTAGGCACTTGTAGAACACTCTCACAAAACCACGTGCTTTACATAGCACCCATAAGATGAATATACAGAGCCACCAACTTCATTTATTTACCCACAGCCAACAGCAAAAAAAAAAAAAAAAAAAAAAGTTACCTTATGCTACACAAAGTAAAATTAGTGTGGAAAAACTCTCAGACTTTTTGTTGTTGCTGTAAACCATGTGATCTTTGCCACATCAATTAGGTGAACAAAGTCCTTCACATACTAATCCTTACTTAGCATAAAGGGGAAAGAAAAGACATAGATGGAGAAGGGACTATTAAAAGTGATCCTCTTTTCTCAGTCAGCATTTAAATGTAGACTGCAATTCTGCAAGAAGACATCTGCAAATAAGCAATGATAAGCTGTTATTTCCATAACATTCAATCTGACCAAAAAAAAACCAAAAACAACTGTATGTTGAAAGAATCAGCAGGGGTACACGAGTGGAAATATTAAAATTTTACAGCACCTCATTGTTAGAGAAAATAAGTTTGCAATAAGCATGTCAAAGACATAGCTAGTCAAATTTTTTAAAAGCTATGGTTTACATTGTCAAAAAAGATTGCCAATATGATAATGATCTTTCTGTGCTAGAAAATATCCTCAGTCCAGCCTTCTGCAGTCTTTTACTCTTTTCATGTAAGACCCCCATATTTAAATATGCATTTTAAACAGTTCTATTAGTTATTTTAATTTCACAGCTAAAATTTTGTATAGTATTTTTTTATACTACTGACCCTGCCCAGCCCCCTGGGGTTCCTGCCCTGCCCCTCACCCCCAGCCCAGGACCCCATGTCAGCCCCTGGGGCCACCAGCCCTTGCCCCAGCAAGGCCACAGCAGGGCTGCTCTGTAGGCACCTGGCCAGGTTTAACCAAGATGAGAAATAAAAGAGTGACCCAAAGCCATCAGCACCTATTTGCTCAAGGATGATGTCCATCAACAACAGCTTGAGTAAATGTACTAAGCAGTAAGCAGGATTCACAGCCCATAGGCCTTTGCTATCACACAGTTTTTCTGAGTCTCACTGTGACAGGGAAAG
>NW_010107907.1:33646-53811 GCF_000699245.1 Pterocles gutturalis
TAAATTGAGCAAACCAAATTGATTTTTACTTGCTTCCAGAAGGTTTTAAGTAATGGGATGCAGAGCATGAGAGAGACTACCGTGGAAGCTACCACTGAAGGCCAATCCATTAGAGCAGTGCAGCACCGGGAAGGAAACAGAAACACCGAAGCATTGCCTGCACACAGCTGTATCTCTGAACCAGCAGCAGCAGCCAGCCTGAGCTGTTTTTCTGTCTCAAAGAAAAGGTAATTATCCAAGAGACAGCCCAGAACAGCAGCTCAGCAGCAGGAAGGAAGACAGCACGCATCTGAAAGCTATACCCCTGAATTAAAAGCTTTGTGCTTATTTGCATTTAGCAAGGGCAACAAGGAGTTCAGAACTGCAGATGGAGATCTTCAGAGGGAGGACTGCAAAACTTTTGCAGAACAGCAGCAGCAGCCTGCTTTGATTTTGACCTAGAAAGGCTGAACCATCTCCCTTAGTCACCATGCCTCCTGTAGGCAAACACAGAGCCAAAGTGACGAGGGATGTTCTTCAAAACGCTAGCATTACAAAAACATACTTAGTCCCTCTGACAAAATCTGATCTGAGATTTAGTCGGAAAGAAAAATGACATGAGCAATTCTAGCACATTAAAAAGCAGGTTCAGTGACATGAGCAAGAAATCCAAATTAGATAAGGGGCAAAAGACCCACCAAGCCTTGCCAGTTCTTCCATTCTAAATCAAGGTGACGAGGTGGTAACTGCTTTAACAACACTACAATAATTACAGACACACTATACCAGTGTCAATAAAAATTTATTTTATTCAAACACAGTAGTTCATGCATAATAGAAGTAGCCCCTCAGACTGCAACGGATCCTTATCGATATTTACCAACACACTGGGGGCATAATCCCATTTTAGTGAGAATATAAACAGAGCAAGCCCAAAAGGAGAATTATGCACAAAACAATCTTGTTCCACGGTTCCATATGGTTCCCATTCAATACAGTTCAGCAATGAACAGTCTTCGGAGGGTTAGTGAGGCTCCAGCCTGTAAACTTGAAGAAGTTAAAAAAAGAAATAAAACCTTGAACCTATAAGCATGTCTGAACAGAAAGAAAAAGAACATTCAAATAGCTAGCACTGTTATTTTATTAAGTGAAACAGTAAAATTAACATTTTAAACTAGATTTTTGAACAATTTGTGCAGTTGCTCATTGTCCTGGTTTAATTTTAAGAATTAAAACCATTTCACAGATTACTAGTAAGTGTAACTATCGATAAGACACTGGCTACAAACATTAAAGGTTTAATTAATTCTACCTCTCAAAATGCTAGCTCAATATAAAATAAGAGACTGCAACTTCTCCCTGGACAGTTATAAGAAATTTTGAGGTCGCATTTCATAATAAGCCTTGGTGAATTTCAAAGGTTTCATTATTTCCCACAGGTTTTCTCCACTTTGGGTCAGTGGATGTATGAAATGAAAAGCATAACTGCTCATTGTAAACAAGCACTGTTACATACACTTGTTGATAAAACAAACGGATTCTTTTCAGCCTTCTCTGCTGCATAAAGAGAGAACATTTTGAGATTCAAAAGAGAAAACAGCAACAAAACATGAATAAACTAGTACTATTGCCAGGGAAACTACCAGTTAAGAATTACCAATAGTAGGAAAACATTAAAAAAAAAATCAACTTATTTATGGGGACAGCACTACAGAGGGGGAAAGTTCTCATCCTGAAAGAATCTGAATTCATATTGAAACTCAGAAAATAGGTCTGGAAAGCATTTCAAGAGATCCAGTCCCTCCTAGGGATAGTTCCAACACACATTTACAACTCGCATATCTCTAAGCTGTTTTTAATGTCACCCCAAGGTAAACTCCTTACAGAGGTATTTTTTCCCCTCAGGAGATGAAACCAGGAAATATCACTCCTAAATCTGCCTAAAAGAGAACCAATCACTTCTTACATTTTTAATGCCACCCCAAGGTAAACTCCTTACAGATGTATTTTTTGCCTCAGGAGATGAAACCAGGAAATATCACTCCTAAATCTGCCTAAAAGAGAACCAATCACTTCTTACATATTAGACAAAAAAAGGAACAAGCTATTCCTTGACTTGTTTTAATATCCTTTCATCCTACTTGCTACTGATGTCATTAATATCACTCATGCCTCCTTGCTTGTACATTAACAGTTCAAACTCACAAATACCACCAAGTTGTCTGCCTAAGCAACGTGCATAGGTATCTTAAAAAGTGGCATTTTGAAACCAGAAAATATTGTCCATGTGTTAATGTAAAATTAGTTTCCAAAGCATTAGAAGAAAAACAGATCCCAGTCTCCTAAACCCACATTTAAAACATTAAAAAAGAGCTTTCTCATCTAGCATTTCATGGATCAAAATGCTAGACATCTGCCCCTCCAAAAGACCACCATCTACTTGTACTCATTACAGAACATACAGCTCATGTCTGACAGATACATGTCCTGTTTGCATCACACTTAATTACACCACTCCACAAAGCATTACTCTATTGCATCAGCATTCCGCATTACACACCGGGTTCATGCCCATACTTGTGACACAGAAGGTAATTGTAGTGCTTATGCATAGAATAAAGGCACACAACAGACTCACAGGTCATGTGCATCCATGCTAGAATAGCTCAGCACTTTCGCAGCAAGCAGTAGATGGTATGTTGCATGAACTATAAATGGTGATGCTGACAAGTGTTATAAAACAGACTCCTTTCCAGCAGCTAAAGAGATCCCACAAAACCACTAAGAGCAGTGAAAAAAGATTAATACCATCTACAAGAAATTAAACAAAATTCTTAAGTGTCTATTTGAAAGCGTATTTGAAAACTGTAATTTATACTGAAGTTGTCATTTTCACTTTACTAAAAATCCAAAAAAGAGGAGATCAGAGACATAGTTAAAGCATATTCGTAAAGAGAGGTTAGTTGAATCATTAAATTAATCCAGTCACTCTTCAGTAACAGTTGAAATCAAATGAGAAACATAAGATTCCAACTCATATTAAAGAAATTAATAACCGTAAGGAAAAATTCAAACACAAATTATGTGCACTCCTGCAGTTACAATGTTTCTACTCTGTAGCAAGCAAGTTCCAGACAGAAACAGCCACCAGTTTTCCTTCTTTCTCAAAATTAAGCTTGGACTGAACAGACTTTCTGGGATGGTGAAACATGCTTAGTAAGCACTGCCAAAAGAGAAACAGACATGTAATATTCCATGTAACTTCCTTCCAAGTTCTTTTGGATTACTGAATACATGAATTAGTTACCTTGAAGAACAGCAAAGTAAACTTATTAAAAAGCATCCTTAAACTGTATAAAAAAGCAAGGTGCCAGTTACCACCTTCTAGCACAATCACATAAAACAAAAAGGAAAACATTAACACTTCAGACTAACAAGTGGTTTAATAATACAAAGTGATCCAAAAAAAAAAAAAAAAAAGTCAATTTTAAAGTAATTAGTGGTAACTCTGTTCCAAGTAAATGAACAGATGCAAACTGAAAACATACTGAAATAAAACAGTAGAACTGGAAGTTCAGTTTCATAATTTGTAACTTTCCGCTGTCCCACACACATTTCCGTCTTCCCATTTTTCTTCTGAGACAGCATTTCCATGTGTTATGACAGGAGTTATATGGTATCTCCAGTATACTCACACTACTAAACCAAAAAAAAAAAAAAGGAAAAAATAAAAAAAATATTTGTATGCAAAGGCCAGATTTCCAAGCTGTTCTCACTTGGGCACTTGGGCATAGTGAGGACATCCATTGGGGGAGACTCCCTTTCTCCTCCTGCTCTACTTCAAAGTGGTCTTTGATTACCTTCATAAACTTGTTTTGCCAAAATGGAAAAAAACCTAGGAACACTGCTGTGGCATCTGGTAGAAAACAGTTGGCAAATGGACCTTCTTCAGTTACTCTGAAACTAGGATGTGGGAAATAATGCAGAAAAGAGGATCCTTTGTGTTTCCAGAAGACGATGTAAAGTATTCGCAACTACCAATTAAGTCCAGAATTGAGAGTAGCTCACAAAAATAACCTGCATTAAACAACCAGCACTGGCATTATGCAAGCTTCAGTATGACATCAATGTTCTTCCTTTAAAACTTAAACAATCACCAAATAGCACTGATGCCTACTGACTTGCAGATTAAGAAAACTGCTTACAATGAAGCCTTAAGAGACTGCATTTTTAGAGAACCATTTCCTGGCAGCCTCACTGTTGCACACACTAACTGAACATCTCAGAAATCTTCTATGAGAGGAACCACCACCTCCACCTCAGAAAGGAAAAAATCATGCAATTAACTTTATCAGTATAGTCATAACTCTTTCTAGTGTCTGCTAGGAACTGTCTGAGACTTACAAGTTACTGGAACATCTCTCTTCATCATGCAGCTTAAGAAAAAAGTTTGCCTTCATGCTAAATCAGCACCAGCATTCTTTATCTTTTAACATTGTTATGATAATCCAGACACAAAGGAAATACTGTGGTTTTTTCACCACAGTACTACAGTCTGTTCAACAACCCTCTGTTCCAACTCACTCGAGCTCTAACTCCTGTCCTGTGCTGTTTGGATATACTTTTGAGGAATGCCCTGAGCAATTCAAATCCCCAAACTTCATTCCACAACCTGAATTCACAGAAGATATAATGATCTTAGCTGACAGAGGCAATTAAGTCATTTACCAAATACCCCAATTTATGGATCTTCAGTACATAACTTTGGAGGTGCAGGGTAGACAGCACTATGCAGGTGATATAGAAGAAAAGGAATTAGGAGCAAAACCTTGGAACATTACCTACTCTGATCCACATGAGTTTGCATTTATTGACTTTTCGGGTGTGCTCCCCGAAGGAGGAGAGGTGACAGAGAAGTGACCCACTGCCACTTCTTACATAACTTTCATTCAAAAAAAAAATACTTAACCAGATCTTTGAGACTTTTCCTTACAATTCAAATATATTAGTAGACTGCATTTTTCAATACTTCATTAACCATAAATCCATTTTGTTTGAAGAACAGTGTTTTGATGAGACAGCAATCTAAAACAGTTTTACAGTTTAAAGAAAATGCCCTCATTGCTATAACTCAGCAACACACTTTCAACAAGAACAGTAATTATTTTCCTTACCTTTATTTAAGGAGAGGGGGCAGGTGGAAACTACAACATTGCAATCACATATGACTGAAGTTGGATGTATAACTTCAAAATATTACTGGAGGGAGTGTAGGTGAAGGGGAGAACGAAGGCCCCATGTGAAACAAACATCCACAACCTCTTCAAGCTACCCGAGTTTCATAAACTTATGTGGTTCTAGTCTGTAGGGGCTTTTAAATCAACACTGCTCAGCTTACTTGAAATAAACAGGCTATTCTGGCCTCTACCACTGTCTTCAGTGATGATGAAATCAGATTAATTTAATCTTCCCTTCAAGCCCATGTAATTTGTTTTTCATCCTCATATTTGTCAACACCCCAACCATATTAAGAGTAGACTTCAGCCCTACTCCCTGGCTATACCATTACTCTGGCAGCAGATTACAGGATTTTTTTTTCACACAGTGCTCTCAAACCCAGTGTGGACTCTGAAGCTCTCACAAGAAAGGTTGCCCGATTCTCTCCTCCCTTGTACTGTAAAGGCGATGCTAGCTACGTTTCACATATGAACAGAAAGAACTAGATCCTTCAATCACCACCAGGTTTTCTCTGTCTTCTGTTAGGAGGACTCACCCTTCTCCGATCTTACTTCCCAGTAGTCACGAAGCCAGCTCATACAGCTGTGTTCACACTGATAAGATAGGCATCCAGTGCACCAGATTTGGTGCCTTCTAAGTTTACTCTGACACCTGTGAGCTTGCCTAAAACAAGGATAAACGTTTGCTGAGCATGTATGTGGTATTCGTTTTAGCTTTTGCAAATATGTTAACTGCTTCAAGATATTTGACACTCAGTAAACCCAAGGTCCAAACACCTGATGAAGACATACATACAAACTCAAAGTGCTACCCACCTTATAATAACTGCCACAAGTTCCTGCTCTTCTACTCTAACAGCAGGCAGCCTTGTTAAATAAACTATGTAAATCAGATTCAAGATCAAACCCAAATGTTTACTGTCCTTTAGCTGTCTTTGCTGATACACAATAGAATTATTTACTGCTCTGATGCCTTTTCACAACTGCAGTAAGAACAACTCAGTTCTAGTACTTCCTTGTACACAGCTCTAGAGCTGTCTTCACCACAAATACAATTCGCTCCTCTGTTCATTTCTGAAAGGAAAGAAAAATGGCTTAACCCATTTTTTTGAGGCCTGTTCCCAGGGGGAAAGGCTGAGAGCTGTGAGAATGTATGCTGAAGCCAAAAGGAAAGCATTTTTAAACAAATTTTCATCGACTAGAAACTTGTCCTAGAAGTGTTAAAAATCTTATTCAGATTACTGTTATTAATACTCTTTTGTGACCAGCACTCTTCACTGCAATGTGCATGGCACTCCTTGTTAAACATCATGGTTTTGAACATTTTTGCTGGTAGCTTAACACTTTTTTCTTTCTTTAAAGTATTCTCCTTTTAACATTAAACTTTCACACTAACCAGGCTGTAACCTGAGTAGGCATCCTGCTGCAACTACAGTCTTTTAACCACCCATACCCAAGTGAAATTTGGTGCAGGGAGGGAACAGGAGATAAAAACAATACAAGTACATGGCACTAGGATAAGGAGAAGGAAAATTGAGAAAGAGGAAAGAAATGAAGGAAAAAAAGGGATGTCCTATTAAATTTCATATGAAAACAACCCTGCAACAGGGACAGGAGAGACATATATGAAAGGAGAAAATTCTTCCGCAGAGAGAAGAAAAGCCATAAATGTCATAGATTTAACAGAGAGCCAGGATCCTGTGCTATACATAAGTATCTCTAAAGTTAATGATGCTTTGTGCTCATTATGTTCAACAACTAGAGAAATCCCCAAGAGAGATCTTCAGGACAGGTACTTAAAGCCCCACAGATAATTCTTTGTATTTATCAGCTCTTCCAGTAGCTCTCCCATAATGTGAGGAGGATTCGGCTATGCATTTTATCATAGACTTTATCATTAATATAATACATTGAACAGTACGAACAAAAGACAAAAGCAAAGAAATCCAATCAAACAAAAAATTAGCCATACCCTACAAAGACAATAAGGCAGACCCATTAGATTTTTCACACATTTGCTTTGCAAATAGCATTTTCATCCCTACTCAGATAAGATCAGTTATGTTACCATCACAGCTCTAACTTTGAGATTTCAGTATGGCAAGTTTTAGTCTTTAAAACAGACTACCTGTCTTACAGCATTCTTCCATCTTCATCAACACCTCAGGTCAATCCAGGACCCACATTCCTCAATGCAGTTTCACAGCTGATTCCTGAGCCATAGCAAAAAAAACCAACAAAAAACAAAACCACACCCACAACCCAGAAACTCAAAGGTCTGAATTCAAGCCTGGGCAGATACGAGACAGGTTTTTTTTTTTTTTTTTAATAGTGTTAATGTGCAATGCAGATGTACAGTACCTATTCAAGGAGTGACGGTGAGACAAAATATAAACTAAGAGACTATATCCAGCATAAGAGGTACAGAGGGGCCACCAATGAATCACAACACATACAGACAGGCATGTAAGTTTCAAAAAAAGAGAACCACTAAACATCACCCTTAAAAGGGCCTGATGACAGAATGGGTACACGCACATACTACATACGCTCTCCTCTGGTCATTCTGAACGATGGTAGTGAACGCAGCTTTCTACAAGTTCAGAGGTTTTCATCAAGATTCCAGTAGCTCCAAATGCTTTTAAAAAGTGGGATGCTATCAGGGTTGCAGTACTTAAAAACCTTTATGATTCCTGTTCACATGTTAGAAAGGTTTCAAAGAAGAAAAACAGGAGTCGACTGAATTTTCACAAAATTTTCTCCACACACGAGAGAGATTTTTGAGATTGAGAAGGATAGAGTTAAGTGCATTCTGTGTTTTTAGATACTATGCCTACTGATGCTTTTTTCTTCAAAGAGCAATCTTTTGCATGGCCATCTGCACAGCAAGTGAAGAAAGCAAGAGAAGCTTTTAGAATAAGGATGATATCAGAAAAGTGAGGGTATAGCCCTAATAGCCAGATGCATACTTTGAATTCTTTGCAACTCATTATTTTTAGTTGCTCACTCAGCTTGACAATCCTAGCATCATTTCTATATTTGAGAGAGACTATTTGCTTACTGAAGGAAAGAACAATTTCAGAGGAACCCCGAAGAGAATGGAAATACTTCCATCTGGAATCAAGCAAGGATCTAGAGTTAATAAACCTTCCAAAAATCTTCCAAGAAAAGCTTTTTTGCCTCAGCTGCCCATTCAGTCCAGAGACAAAAAAAAAAAAGTAATCAACACAACAGACCAATTAATAAATCATCTACCAGCATTTATTTTATCAATCCAAAACACAGTAGTGCTCAGAACACTTCTATTACTTCTATTCTAAGGTATTCTGTGTACTGGTAACAAAATGAAGCTCTGCAAACAGATCATTGGTTTAATTCAGCTTCATACTCTATATAAGGGCAGATTTTTACAGACGCTTAAAGTTAAGACAATTCACATTTGATTTAAAGTCCTACTTTTCAAACTAATATCAAACATCAAATAAAAACCCCACACATTATAGGTAAAGATACACGTTCATCTCTTAAAAACCAGAGGTCTCAGATATAGATAAATGTCTAACTAATTTTCAAATTACGTATACTAAAATTATTTGTTAAGGGTTAACTTTAAAGAAGCACAATAGAAAATTCAGACGTAGAGTATCTGAAGTGCTCAGACTTTTTAGAACATGCAAAAATGCCAACCACAAAAGAAGGCAGCCCCTCAATATCTTGTATCTTTTTATACAGGTAATCCTACACTGAAATCAATTGCTCCTTTCAATGGAAGATTAAAAGATAATTAATGGATCTATTTCTCTTGCCTTTTGATGTACACTGCTCCAATTCCAAGCTTGATGACATAGGGAATACTCTGCACAGTATCAGAATACATATATTAGACTTGCCAGCATCCTACTCCGAGGCAAATAACCACCCACCACCCCAAATTTGTATTTTTCTTATTTTTAGTGACCATCCATTCCTACTCTCTCCTTTCAGCCCTAGCACTGCATAGACTTCTTTTGCTCCACTACAGCACAAGGAGAAACCATTTAATTACCCGACGTAACTCCAGGGGCACTCCCTCCATTTTGCTTTCTCAAATTCAACCCTTTATTCTATTCACACTTTTTCCAGCTTTATGTTTAGGATTTTCTGGAACAAGTTATCCAGCTCTGCTAATTTAAAAGTGTTTATTCCTAACAGCTATTTTTTACTCAATGTGTGTGAAGTATTTCACATCCTCCTGTCACAGAGTACAACAATATATCTGGAAAGACCCAACACATACCATAGTGGCATTTACGGAACATGTACCTTTTATTCCTTATCATCAAGAACTTCATTGTTTCATTTAAAGGATACAACTCTCACAAGAACAACAGAAGAAACTTTGTGAAAGGGAACAAAAACAGAAAGTAGAGAGAAATAGAAGCTAGAAAAGAAATGTCACTCTCCCCAACAGATACCTAGTTTTCAAGATAAGCTGGAAAAGCCCGAACACTTAGATAAGGAAACAAGAAAATGAGGAATGGGAAGAACTAACCTGTCAATAGAGGAAACCTATCTCCAGTCAAATTTTTTCATCCAAAGATGCCGAAGTTAACGTTTAAGGTGAGGCACGACAAGGAAATACACACCTATGAAGGCCCTTAAGAAGTCCCAGGAGACTGTTAAATGAGGTCTGAAAGGGATCAGCCTCATGATTAAAGACACATTCAAAGTACAACAAGATAAGACAGGATGAGAAATGGTGAAAGAATAGACAAAATTATAAAGGCAGAAAATATAGTGAGATCAGACAGAGAAACACACAGCTGAGACTAGGTCATGGGAATAATCCTTGTCTGAGGATGAACCAGTGCTAGTGGTTTAAATCAGATAAACACCTCCAACCGCTTCCACACCTCAGTGTTAAGGCGACTGCTCACTGCTCCTTTCCAGGTTTCAGCAGAACTGAAGTCTCACCTCCTTCTGTCTCAGGCATGTTTACAGGGGGACTGTTGCTCTTTCCAAAAGCCCTGTAATAGCTCTTCTCCATTTTCAGAAGAGTTTACTCAGAATAGCTTATTACAATAGATTATATCATAGTTTGGGTTCTATTCTTCTGATGCCTACTACTCCCTCCCCCAGGATAGCTCACTGAATGAAATGAAAAGGATATTTCTCTTATTGCCAGCAGTATTTACCCCCCTTTCAGAAGAGCAAGGTTCCCTTTCAAAGCCATAATAGACACAAATTGTCACCTCTATCTCAATATCGCCCTTCTGGAAGGTGGGGGGAGGATGCTGAAACGATAAGGCAAAAATTAATATGAGCACTCAGGTCAGAGCTGGGCATGTCCTGAAGCTCAAACAAGCCTATGTTGTAAGAACATGAAATAAATCAACATAGTGGAGCAAATATACAGAAAAATAACCCTGGATTACTGCTTTGTGACAAGCAGGAAGTGAGCAAAAGCATTCCTGTAACTCTGGCTACCAAACCAGGTCCCTATGAGACACCCAGACACTACACCTTCACATGGGTGGCTTTTATTGCTCCACCTGTGAAATTTCATTTCCTCCTGGTGCAGGGACAGGGTACACACAGAACTATGTCAGACTACAGAGCAAGACACAAGAGATGCATAAAGAAACAGCCCATATACATAATTGTCTGTTTCACTCTAGAGATGTAAATAACTGGTTTGTTATAAAATGGAAAGGGGAAGAAGTTGTCTTACCAACTGGGCAAGATTCTCCATGGCATAAATCCACAAATACCAAGGGACTTCAAATGCACAATGAGTTGATTTCAAGTCTTTTATTGGATTGCTTATGTCCCAGGTTAAGCAGAGAATTGTGTGAGCGGGTGTGTGGTTTGGCCCCCAGCCAAGGGCTAACCCATCACAGCTTAAAATATAAAAATAAAGTCTGATACACTAAAAAGCTATAAAAATGGAAATAGAAAGATGCATTATTATCACAGTTTTACTACTGAAGCGTAACATGAACAACTCACTCAAGGTCATTTACTTCAGCAGCAAATGAGGGCTCACCACACCCAGCTCACGGATGTACTGGAGAGCTCAGCATCTGGCAAGCACCTGTGGAACCTCAGGTGCCAGTTCAGTGGTACAGGTGCTGCACGGATGCATTCCTCAGCATCATCACTTCTCAGAGAGGGGGCTATAAGGAAGCCTTGCTTAGCATTCAAAGTGGTACCTGGGTTACCGGCAAAGACAATCCATTTGTGCACTTTTCCCAGTAACTAAATGGAATACAAAGAATAAATCCCAAACTGTATGCAGTTAGCTTTTGAATGAATAACAAAATTTCTTTCACACTCAAAAAACAGCCAATATTTAAAGTTACTCCAAGGTTTCAGATAAATAATTTGAGGACATCAGCTATTACTGTTTGAAATAAGCACCTAATCACAAGCTATTTCAGGATCTTGACTATACACTGCTTCACGAGCTTCCACAGTGGACAAAAATGAAATAAACAAGTGTCCAATACCACAGGAGAATTCCCAGTTTCATTTACCCAAACATCCAGAAAACCGGTTCAGCTCCCTAATTAACTAGTGGTGGGGAAGAGGAAGCAGAATTGCAATCATGTTCTTATCACCCCCCCCCCCCCCCTTTGGGGGAAGAAAAAACGCTTTTTTCCTCTCTCACTTTTGTACCCCCCCCCCCCCCCCATTAGTGATGCAGAAGCACTGTTATTGCACTCTAAGGACAACAGGATCAAGCCTTACCTCAGCCCAGACCTGCACACTCTCATGCATAAACAGTCATTTCTACAAGAATGAATTAGAAGATTTATACACAAGTAACTAGAAGCAGGATTGGACCCACAAACATCAGGAGCCATGACAAAGGTGTTTACAAGGCCAATCACATGCACTTATTCTCCCACTCTAAAACGTTATCGTCTCTTTCACAAGAATAACCCCAAAAGAAAGTTTTATTTCACATGACGTGACCAAGTCCAATATATACGTGTGTGTACACATATCTAAAATACATATGGACATACATACACTTTTATCTTTTATGGAAAAAAGTAAATAGAATCAAGACATTTCTTAGCTGACAGATATTATCTCTGAAGTTTTCTTTTTACAAGGTTAAGATGAATGAGTTTTAAAGAAAAAAAAAAATTAAAAGCTACCAGAGTCTGAAGTATTTTAACTGCATACTTCTTGTCCTCTAAATCGAAACATTGTCTAGCAACTGAACAGAACCTGAAACTAGTCCTCTTATGTAATTCTTCTGAAAATCTGAAGGTGCCCAATGCATAGCTCACATCTACTAGATTTCTTAATCAAGGTATAAGCATTTTGGTTTCTTGCTCTTTTAAGGGCTGGCATATTAATCTTCCATCAGATAAGAGCTTTGAGTTAAAATCTCATATTAGACATATAGGTTTTACTTTTATTTTAAGATGTTAAATGTCTTATTTGAGATCCCAACAAGGCATTAAAAGTAAGATACACGTCCCAACTTCATCCCGAGAAACTTCACAAAGCTTTCTCAAGTGACACCCCCATGCAACTGATCCCCTGGGCTGGGGACAAGAACCATCCCCAGCTCAGCATTACCTTGGTAAATCGGAGCATGCGGGGACAGCGGTGTGCTAAGTGTCAGAACCCAAGAGACACAGCTAGCATCACCTAAGGTGGCACAGTCACAAAATTGTATTGCCTTATTCCCAACTCACATAAAAGCTATTTCTGGTCACGCTTTCTAATACTGCTTACTGAAGTAATGCCATTACTATTTTGTGAAATACTACAATGCTTCAATTCATGCCCTCGGGGCTTCAAACTCCTTCCAGTGACCAGACAGGAAACGTGGACACCCCAGGTCAGGGGATGATTAGGTGCCTGAGGTAGACAACGTCAACTCCCAAGAGGCAACGCAAGGCCTCTGGTTTTAAGCACAGACTGAAGCACAAATGCAATCTATGTCTAACTGCAGGTTAATTAACAGCTTTGCAAGATACAACTGGTCACCATAAGAAAAATCCTTAATCTTAGATTTAGGTATTTCAAGAATAGATTATATACTATAGTCATAGCATCTGAGAAATGTACGCCACCTGGTCTCACAATTACATATTAAACGAATGTCTGAAACCTACATAAATACACAGTAGACAGAGAAGTAAAGCAACTCCATGGGACAAAGCTTGTCTAGCTGCTCTGTTCAAGTCGCAGTGAAGTCAACTACAGACTTTTCTTTGATGTCCATAAAATTAAGTCAGAATCTTCAAAACCCACGATTCAATCATGAATTTCTGTATGCATATTTCAGGCCCTGGTAAATTGAAAGTGACCTGAATATCCTACCTTACAGCAACCTCGGTCTCCTAACATAACATAGTCAAAATAGTTTGTCATGCCGATAAATCATTAAAAAGATGTAAATATTCAATCTTGGTTGCATTCTTCAAACACAGACCTTACTACATTACCAGCGATGTGGGAAGTATCCAGCACTTCACATGCTGGTGAATCATTCTTTGCTCCTCTGACACTCACTTCTGAACACCTGCAAATGCATACAGGCTACAGTAAAACTGATATTTTCAAAATTTAAGTGAATACCTGACACATTATTCCAATTTCTTAAGTTGGAGTTTTATTAAAACCAGTCAAGAATAAACCTTCCCCAAACAACATACTGAAAGTCCATTTATACCAAAATTGAACTTCTGTACTGATCAAGACAAAACAAATAGTTTGGACACTATTTTATTTTTTTGATATATAGTAACTAAGACCTCCATTCCTTCTTCCTAGAAACAGAATCAAACTTCCATCATTTCTAATAGAGTTTGGATTATTAATGAAACCTGCTAACAACAGGAGAACAAAGCACCAAGGTCAGAAGCCACAGGGAAACAGGAGGCAAGCAACATCAACATTTCTGAAAGATGCCTATGGAATACTGAAAGGTCCGAATTTAAGACAGCTCAGAAAAAAAAAAAAAAAAAAAGTAAAGTTAGGAAAATTTCAGGTCTAGAAAACAAGAACTCCACTCCACCTGTGAATGCCTCCCTGATCTCACTCAGATGTAATTCTCCCTTTGTTTTGTAAACAGACAAAACAAAACCTCCTAAATTAGATATTCTGTCTTAACTAGTAAACATCTGAATTTACAAGCAGCAATTTCCTTTCTACATCTTCCAAAACAAACAAAGCTAATCTTAGCATAGTTGTTCTTCTAAAGAGACAGGTATGACAGATCTGCAAAAAAGAGACTTCTAGAGGTCCCATCCAATCTCAGCCGTTCTGTGATTCTGCGATCTTTTGGGGTTTTTGTGTTTTTAAGCCAGATTGTTTTCTTTATGCAATCACTTCCGTATAGATACGGATTTTAAAATGAGAAAATTAAGTTGTGAATTTTGAGTTTCAACACCTACCTCTAAATTTGTCTTTAAGAGACTAAGGGCAGCTGAATGTAAGTTCTTTTGTTGGTCTTTCCCAGTGGAAAGATGTATAGTGACAGCAGACACTTTTCTGTCTCTCTGTGTCTCATAACTTGCATACAGTGAAATGCAGGGAAGCGGTGAAGGCTACAGGTAGAGAGCCCAGCTGCAGTAGCTGCATATCAGCAGGGAACTGATGGCCACCAGGCAGCCAGTCAGAAGTCCCTTTGCATTGTCAGGCACAAGTGGAGCACATCTCCTCTGAGCATCCATCCCTTCTCCAGTGCTTGCTCCTGAAAGGCTAATGACTCAACACTGAGTCTTACAGAGTAGCAAGGTGTATGATGTTAGAGGGTAGAGCTTTTTATTAACCCACAGTGAACAAATTCCCACTCCTCAAAACTAACTGTTTATATTAAAGTCACAAGAGATGCTAACAGACCAGTCACTAACCTCAGGGCATATCAGAACATATGGACACTTTTTGTGAGCATCAGGAGCCTGCCATACAAGCTTAAGAAAATAAATCAACAGGAACTCACTCTGACAGAGTCATACTAATCTGTCAATAATTGATCATATCCTTTCCATATATAACTAACAATGATGACCTAAGCCCTGCATCTCTTTAAATTAAGACAGAAAGTTGATATGCTCAGATAATGGCCCGCAAAGGCAAACAATTCAAGAGGAAGCTTGTGAACATCCTAGAACTTTTAATAATTACCAAGAGGGAGTTTCCAAGTGTGGATTACATATGGCAAAGTGTTTGTTCTTTCCCTCCACCAAAATACACCAGCAAGTGGAAAGGTAGAAACGGAATTGAAACACTTTCCAATTTTGCACTTCAACAGTCCTGAAAAAAATTGTAAGCAAACTTACCACTTTACAGTTTTTGGTTCTGTGAGCAAGTAATTGCAAGATATAAGAGTGTTTTCTAAAACTGCCTGCATGCATAGCACAGAACTGCCTGTGAAAAGGAGATCCAAACCCAAAATGCATAAACAACAAACCTGCTGGCCAGCACAGTTACCAAGAAGAAATTATAAGTATTGCCCAGCGGAAGGTGTCCCTGCCCATGGCAGGGGGGTCAGACTCAATGACCTTTAAGGTTCTTTCCAACCCTAACCACTCTATGATTCTATTTATAACATCTCTTTCACAGATGAATTGGGGGCAAGCACCAAATTCTATAAAAGTTATATTTCCAATTTTACCTTATTATGATGCTTCAGGCGAAAGGAATTATTTCCAGAGTAGCACAATTTTATTGATGATTTTACCAGGTTTATTTTGGTTCAATTTAACTGCAGTAGGAGTAGGTTAACTTCTTGTACTGAAATCTAATGCAAAACAAGTTTATTATTTATTACTGACACAGATATGGTTTATGCAGAGACAAGACAAACTGAACCTATCCAGAAACCTGTTTTGCAAAGTCTTTCCATTTCATACAGGTATACATAATCTGAGGTTTTCCCCTATTATTAAAAGATCTGGCTGTAATTACGCCACATGAGTTTTATGCTACTCGGAAGCTTCACAGACATAAAAATCACATGCAATCTCTAAGAAAAAGATAACAAAGGGAAAGTATCAGAAGTTTACCACACATGATAATCAAGGCAGGGCGGAGAGGGTAGAGAGACTCTTGGAGCCAGCACTGCTCTTGTATCTACAGCAAGACTAGAACCAAGTTCAAAGGTCGAGAAAGAAAAAGTTTAGCTTTCAGTGCTGGACTTTAATCCATATCAGCTCATGACAGTAAAACTTAACAACTTGTGTTCATAACCATTGGTAAGAACTCTGCACCACTGAGCAATCTTAAACGCTCATAATGCTCCTGTTTTATTAAGGAAATCAAAATGTTACAGAACAGAAATGTTTAGATTTTTTCCCTTGGGGCTACTGTCATTGCATTACAACAAACTGTATTCTACACATAAAAGTCTGAAGCTCACAACATTCAATACACACATATATAAATCTAGGTCTTCCAAAGATCAAAATTCAATTTAAGTGCTATCTTATAAAGAACACAGCTGGTCCTTCCAGGAACATTACAGTCCAAACTGCTCCCAGACCTGCAGCACTCAAGCACAGCCGGGAATCCTTTCCCAACACTATCTGCCAAAGAAAAATTATGAAAGGGAAAGTAGGAACACATAGCATTACTAAGCTAACCCACAGTCACGCAAACCCATTTGCAAAGGAATTAGTATCTTTTACACTTATGACAAAGAAGCTCCACAGCATCCTCTGTGTCAAAGACCTCAGATGCAAAGGACCTCTGCCTAAGCTTAAGATGGGGAAAAATGCACCTTCGTGTTCAGCTATGAGTTCTAGAGGGTCACAGTGGACAACGCATGCCAAAGGTGCACTGGGCCTCCAGCAAATGCATTCTGGAGAAAGAAAATGGACTACTGGAGAGAGATTTTTTACGAGAGAGTGAGTGTACTGGCAGTTCTCAAAGAGTTTGAATACAATGATTTTGTAAAATGGTCTGGTCTCTTTTCTCCCCTCAATTACCCAGTGAGTGCATTTCATAAGTTTATTTCTGCCATATATAGCCTCACAAAAGCGTTTTCTTCCTGAGAAACCATCACTCATTTCTATGATAGCAGCTCACTCAGAGGAGGCGGAGGGGGAGAAGCAGTAAAGGGCAATGTCCTTCCCCCCACCCTGCTAAAACCAGAGTTCCCCCCCCTTCACATCAGTCTAAATGCTCTGTGATATTGCTCGGGTAGAAAAAAAAAAAAAAAAAAAAAAACGAGTCCCTTCTCTTGTCAACACATTTCTTGTTTTGTTGTTACTATTTTGCTCTCCCTCTCTCCAAGTTTAAGAAATTTTTCTGGGATACAGAAAAAAAAACCACCCTATTAAAGATATATATAACCACGGAATGCTGCACCAGAAGCAACCAGAAACAATCAGGCGATGTTTATTAGCACTGATGAGATACCAGATTTACCCTGGTTAGTGAGTCCTGACTCAGACCAAGAAACAGACAAACCAAAAGCCTGAATACAAACAGGCTTCTATAGAGTTAACATAGCACTGCCTGCTGCAGTCATATGCAAAAGTGTATTAATGAATTCACTGGCATATCTGGCTACAACACAAATTAATGCCAAGGCTATTTCGTTCATCCATTTTTCAAATCCCCAACAACACTAGAGACTGACAATCAAGGGCTAAGCAAATTAAGTGTTCTCTTGAAGGGTTTGATTTGTCTCTGTGCACACATTAGCTAGAGCATTCCTGTTTGGTTAGAAACAGGAGGAATCAATTTGTCTTACCATCACGTTATCCAAACACAGGCTTCCAAAACTGTGAGTAAAACACTTTTGTACAACCTTGGCAATGTTAGCTTACCAGCTGAACACTAGAGAGGAACATTAAGTTACAAAGGAAGAAAAAAGAAAGAAGGAACAAATGCACTATTCTTTAGACAGCATACCTTGCCCCAAAACAGACCTACAGCTACTATTTTCCAGAGTCAGCATTTCACACAATTTTATTCTTAGTAAAACAAGAGTCAGCTTATCCCATATAGTTTTAAAAACTTATTTTTTTAAAACTAAGATTTTAAGTTCTGTAAAATGTATGCTTTATTCCACTAACAGCAGTACAAACACACATAGTATCTACTGATGAATGCATCTTAATTAAGAAGTAAACTCCTAGTATAAGTAGCCTGAAGTACTGTAATTCAACTACAAGGGAAAAAAAAAAAACCCTTCACACTGAGGATTTTATAAATATTTTATTTTTATATTATCCCAAACATGCACAGAAGGGTGAGATGATCTGAATACACATCTGGAAGAAAAAAACATAAAATATTTCTCTTTGGGCCTTCTAGAGTGCACATTATTGTGTTATCGGCACACTGCCCTGACTCCAGCTCTTCAGATCCAGACTGTGCCTGGAGGGATACTAAGAACCATGAGGATAAATGAAACAGACATGCGAAATCAGTGCAGGTGAGTTACAGCAACTTCAATCCCCTCGGCAAATGCCCTTACTCTGGGGTAAAATACCCCTTACTTTCCATAGCACAATTCTTCACACACCTTTCACCAGCTGGAAACTCCTTCACCTGGGGAAGCTACCTCAAAATGGTGATTGGGCTAACTCCCAAAACAGTGCTTTCACTCCACTCGAAACATTTCATAGTATTTTTAATTTTCATTGATTTATCTTAGTATATCTTTAAAGGTGTTGTCCAACTTTTAAGGCATATTCTTAAAGAAAATCAAGAGTATGCACAAGGGAAATTACTGTGGCATGACTACACTATAACTGCACTCCCCCAGGCAGAAAGGCTCTAAAACATTTCCCTGAAAGAGACCTTTATCAAGCAGACTACCACCAACCTCACGGGGCATCATTCTTCCTAGCGACAAGAAACCATAAAATTATATTTCATAGACGATGTGGAAAAAAATTCCAACTCACCATCATGATTAGTCACACTCCTAACCTACTCCAAGTATTTCTTACTTCAAAAACCACCACATTTGGAGTTTTTAAGGCCTCATTTAAAATAGCTAACCACATTTACAGAAAAAATTCAAGAGTCATAGGGTACTTGGAAACCACAGGTATGGAAAAGAAACCTATGACTTGATAACTCAATGCATCACCAGCGACGTACAACTTCCCTGCCCTCTGCTTATTCCCCTCTTATTAACAGACTGCAGGGCAGAGACCTCCTCTACAGTCAGATGCTGCAGCTTTGATGAGATGTCACAAGCAAAAGAGAATCCAGATACCATATTGCCATCTTCCAGTATTTCAGAAGGGAAAAGGATAAGGTCCCCCCTGCCTCAGTAACGTTAAGCACAGAGAGACATCAGATGATCCCCACCACATGAGCGAGAACTCTTAAAAGTCTTAAGAGAGGTGTCATGGCTTTGTGGAGCCTGTTCAAGCAATGAAAAGCATTAACACTAGTTCTGACTCACAAAAGGAAAACAGCCGACTGAAGACATCCTAAGAGACAGCGTATATTTAGAGAAATAGAGGGATTTGCAAAGTGATGTAATTCCTAAAATGTTAACTCCTCTGTTTGAGGAGTTTGCCCTGACAGAGGGTAAAATAAGATGAAAAAAGAATACTACAGTTCTCTAAATAATGGTAAACACTTCCTCGAACTCCAGACTTCAGTCACATCAGTACAATACGAGAGGATAAAGAAGACACAGGTCGCAAGTTTTACTTTCCCCTTGGCAAAGCCAGTTCAAACAGAAGGCAGGGAGGGCAGCGGCCGCCGTTTCCCTGGACTGTCAAGGTTACTCCTAACACGTTGCGCTGGAAGGAGACCACTAGACCCCCTTAACGCTATCTGCCCGGTTTTGTGCGGCTCTTCACCACTCGGTGACTCTCCCTAGGAGGAATGACGGCACCGCGCCGGTGGCAGAGCAAAGCCTTCTGCTCCTTCTGCTGGGGACGACCGCAGGGCCGGGACCCCCCGACGCCCCGCTCCGACAGACCCCGACGGCGAGGGAAGGGGGGCTGCGCTGCAGGACGTGCCGTT
>NW_010107908.1:0-323 GCF_000699245.1 Pterocles gutturalis
GGTGAGCTGGGAGGGGAAACCTTACCCTGTGGACCTGTGAGGGTTTCCCTCTTGAGGGACCTGGGCATTCCTTCCACCCCTCCCTGGGGGCCAACCAATGACCGTGGCCTCGCTTCCTTTTCTAGTGAGACACCCACTGCTGCAGCACTGGTGAGAGGGAGCATCTCAACAGCCCCAGCTCCCCCCAGCCCACCGCAGACAGTGGTGAGCATGAGCATGCAGCTGGAGGACCGCTGTCCCATTTGCCTGGACAGTGGGGAGGAGGCCAGCTATGTTATGCCGTGCTCCCACCGGTTCTGCTACCCATGCATCCTGCGGTGGGG
>NW_010107908.1:446-945 GCF_000699245.1 Pterocles gutturalis
CCCTGGCCGCCCAGCGTCCCGCAGCCCTCCAGCAAGAGCACAAGAGCCTGTGGGGACAGTCACTGGGGCTCCCCTGGGCGGCCTCCGGCCCAACACCTGGGCATCCCTTTTCCGGGATCACCCACCTCTCCTCCAGACCCTTCTGCCCTGGGTACGTCAGGAGCTGGGACGGATCTTTGCAAGCCGGCGTTCACAGGCACAAATAGTGGAGACCCTTCTCATTCCACTCCTGGTCTTCTTCGGCCTAGATGAAGACCTCCTGACCCAACTGCTGGGGGCCACCCTCCAAAACCACACGGCGACATTCGTGCACCAGCTCATCGATGTCGCAGATGAAGACCTCCTGACCCAACTGCTGGGGGCCACCCTCCAAAACCACACGGCGACATTCGTGCACCAGCTCATCGATGTCGCCGTGCAAAGGTGCAGCGGGGAGGCCCGCCGTCTGCTGGGGCTGGAGGGTGGCCATGGTGCCGAGGAGCGGCAGGGCGACCCCGTG
>NW_010107908.1:1275-16644 GCF_000699245.1 Pterocles gutturalis
ACCAGAAGCTGGGGCATGCACCAGCCTCCCAGGGCTCCCAGACCTGTAGTTCTTGTTATCAGGCAGAAAATTAAAATAAAGACCTGAAACCTGCACTAAAAGTCTCAGCGTTACTAAACAGTGCCATTGACATTGCTATCCCCACCCTTGCTGCTTTCTCCCCCTTTTCCTGGGAAAATGCCCACCCTTTCCTCTCGTTGTCCTCAGCAGAGTGCCATGGGGCTTCTCCCTCTGGCCCTGCACAGCCTGGTTGCCCTGCTTTGACTATCCTGGGGCTGGACCTGGGCTCTCTGAGTGCATCTCTCCCCAGAGCACATGTCCCAGAGGCCCTTTCCCTTGACCTGATGTTCAACAGAGCCCGTTCCAGCTGGCTCCAAGATGGACCTGCCACTCACCAAAGCTGAGCTCATCAGCTGTGGTAGTGGCACCTCTGTAATAACATATTTAAGGAAGGGTAAAAAACACTGTGCAATAGCAGCTGGAAGAGAGGAGTGAAAATATGCAAGAGAAACAACTCTTCAGACACCCAGGTCAGTGCAGAAGGAGGGGAGGAGGTGCTGGAGAAGAGATTCGCCTCTGGTGCAGCCCATGGTGAGGCAGCTGTGCCCCTGCAGCCTGTGGTGGATCCCATGCCACAGCAGATGTTTATGACCTGAAGGAAGATGCATCCCATGGAGAGAAGCCCACACTGGAGCAGGTTTTCTGGCAGGACTTCTGGCCTGTGCGGGACGCACACTGGAGCAGTTTGTTCCTGCTGGACTGCACCCTTTTGAAAGGATCCGCGCTAGACCAGTTCAGGAATAGCTGCAGCCGATGGGAAGGAGTCATTTTGGAGAAGTTTGTGAGGGACCCCATGGTGGAGCAG
Organism: Pterocles gutturalis; assembly: GCF_000699245.1. Lineage (NCBI taxonomy): Eukaryota > Metazoa > Chordata > Aves > Pterocliformes > Pteroclidae > Pterocles > Pterocles gutturalis. The sequence continues at coordinate 2,141 of NW_010107908.1, forward strand.
AAGTGTGAGGAAGAGAAGAAGGAGCGTCAGAGACAATATGTGATCAACTGACTTCAATCCCCGATCCCCGTCCCCCTGTGCCATCCAGGGGAAGAAGGCAAAGAAGTTGGGAGTGAAGTTGAACTTGGGAAGATGGTGATTGGTAAGGATCTCCCTGTTCTTTTCTTGACCCACAAGCTTTTCATAATTCTTTCTTCTCCTTCCTGTTGAGAAGAGAGGACTGATGGAGTGGCTTGGTGGATAACTGGTGGCTAGCCAGGGTCAACACACCACATGTATTTATACTTTAGTTATTTAAAGGCAGGCTCAATAAACTTCTGCCAGTTCTGGTTCCCTCCATTCTAGGAAGCTGCATGCTCTTTGTCCTGCTGCACTTCATCCTACTTCTGACAATTTGAATGTTTCCAGGGGTGGGGCATCTATCACCTCTCTGGGCAACACATTTCAGTGTTTCACTACCCTCCTTGTAAAAAATGTCTATTTGTATCTAGTCTGAATCTGCCCACTCTTACTTAAAAACCATTACCCCTTGTCCTATTGCTACAGGCCCTACTAACAAGTTTGTTCCAATCTTTCTTATAAACTCCCTTCAAACATTGAAAGGCTGCTAAAAGGTCTCCCTGGAGCCTTCTCTTCTCTTGGCTGAACAACCCCAACTCTTTCAGCCTTTCCTTGTAGAAGTGCTCTATCCCTCTGATAATTTTGTAGCCCTCCTCTGGACCTGCTTTAAAAGGTCCATGTCTTTCCTGTGCTGAGGACCCCAGAGATGGATGCAGCACTGCAGGGGGGGTCTCCTGAGAGTGGAGTAGAGGGGGAGAATCCGCTCCCTTGACCTACTGATCAGGCTGCTTTTGATGCAGCCTAGGATACGGCTGGCTTTCTGGCCTCTGAGTGCTCACTGTTGGCTCAACGTCCAGTTTGTCATCCACCAGTATCCCCAAGTCCTTCTCTGCAGGGCTGCTCTCAAACTCTTCATCTCCCAGCCTGTATGGGTTTTGGGGCTTGCTCCAGCCCCTGTGCAGGACCTTGCACTGGGCCTTGCTGACCCTCATAAGGTTGACATGAGTCCACTTCTCAACATTGTCCGGGTTTCTCTGGATGGCATCCCATCACTCAAGCTTGCTAACTGCACCACTCCCCTTGGACAGCAACCTGTCTATGCCATTGATGAAGTTATTATGAAGTGCTGATCCCAGTACAGATCCACTTGTCACTGATCTCCATCTGGCATTGATCTGTTGACCACTACCCTCTGGAAGCGACCATCCAACCAATTCCTCATCCACTGAACAGTCCATCCATCAAATTCTTATCTCTCCAAATAAGAGAGAACGCTATTGTAGGGGATCATGTCAAAGGCCTTACAAGATCATGGGTAGATGACATCCATAGCTGTTCCCTTGTCCACTGTTGTAGTCACTGTCTGCTGATGTAGCCATGGCTGACCATATCTTAGCAGAAATGCTAGTGACAGCATGAGATCTGGGGCACCAGAGGATCAGCTCTTTTTTTTCCCTGGAACCTCACTATTACCTTGCCTTAACTCCAAGGAATTACACAAGACTCTGCCCTTAACTTTTTCAGATCCCTAAGGTCCCCGATGGGAAAATTTGGCTGTGTCAATTCTTGAAAGCTGTGGCACATTTCACTTATTAACAAAAAGGTCAGCAACAACATTCACTATGTCTACTTTTTCTTGCCTTTATTGTTGCCTTGTATGTCTTCAGCAGTGGCAGAAAAGCGTGGTGTGATAAATGATTGCTAGGGCCACACACATTCGACACGGTTGCTGTAAGTCCTGGATTTTATGATGTGATATTCTGTTAGAAGGCAGCAAAATTTGGGATACATTATTGTTAAATTCCTGTGAGTCTTTGATTATGTCTTGATTTTTTTTGGTTTTCAAATGAGGACAGTTCTCAAAGTGTGGTCAGATGGTGCAGGGAGGACTCTGGCAAACAGTGTAATGTTCACTCTGATAAAGGAAGATGCTGCCACAGCAACTTCTAGGTCCTACGGCAACCTCATAACAAGAGCTATTATCCCATTAAAAGGGAAGAATAGTCAAAGAAACAGATTATTCTCTTCCATTTCCCCACTTTTAAAGTGGAGTTCTTGATCTTTACATCCAGGAAATGGAAGAATCAAGTAAATGCAGAAATACTAAGCTGAAAAATGCAGAGACAAATGAGTTATTTCCACCTAGGAGGTAGCAAAATATGCCAGTCAACATGGACTTCTCAAGAAAAGTCTTGTCACACTGTTCTTATTCTCATCTTTATATCCATTACAGGTCTACAAACCTTACAAATAAGGATGAAACAGCAACTACCATTTTGTTTGACTTGAGTAAGGTTTTCGACTGTCTCGTGATATTTTAAAAGCAAACTAGGGAAATATAATCTACTGAAACAGCCATATTTGGGTTATAAATCTTCTTGTAGAATTGTATTTTCAAAGTAATTACCAATGGTTTACTGTCATACTAGAAAAATGTTTCAGATGAGATCTATTCTGATAAAGGTACTACCTGGGATTTTCCTGATTCTATCTGAGGGCAACATTTGTATTACACTTGTAAATGGTGCCACATCAGCAACAGTTTGGAAGGCAAGTTTAAGATATAAAGTGATCTTCACAAATTAGAAGATCATCTAATGACAGAACAAAACTCAAAAGACAAGTGAAGAGTTGTATTCTTAGCAAAAATAAGAAGACATCCACAGACAGGATGAGAATTAACTGCTGGAATATTTGCAAGACCTTTTCCAGACGGAAAAAAAAAAAAAAAAAGGTGAAAATATATAAGGGAAGATTAGAGAAAAAAATAAAATTAAAAAATCTTTATTCTGGGCAAGTGAAGATGAAGGGGCAACACAATACAGGCCCACAAATATTGAAAATACACTTCCAAAGCAAAAAGAAAAGCAATTGGTAAGTTGCACCAGGTTAACTTGCCAGTAAGAAGATTTAGGTTGAACATCAGGAAAATTAAAAATAATCATAAAGACAATGGATGAAAACTGTTTAAGGAGGACAGCATATCTCCATGATAAGATGTTTTTAGTTACAGGTCATACAAACTTTTCTTAAAAATGACTTGAGTATGGCCAGTGTTACATGGTGCAAAAGAATGGATCACAGAACGTGCTCAGGTCCTTTCTAATTCATTAATTTTGTGATTTCATAGCAAAAAAAAAATTTCTATAATGAGAAGCTAAATTCTCGCCTTGTTAGTCCTTAATGCCATTGGAAGTATTCCAAGTCCAGTCATTCATAGCTTACAAAAGAGAATATATTTATTTAATTATGCAGCCTGAAATCTCTAAAATGGTAATTCTATACATGCACATATGGGAGATGAAAAAGCTGTTCAGATAGCAACCACGTTTTTAAACCTTTCAGTCTTTGAATTACCGGGGAATTTTTTCCGTCTTATGATCAATGTTATCTGTTCTTTGGATAAACTCAGAGGATAAAGCAGTGAATCTGTCAGGTTATTGGGAAGGAAATAAGGAAATTCTTGGGACGTTTTGAAATAGCATAAGGGTTCACAGGCACAGGATCAGAGGTGCATCAAATTCTTGCTTTGCTGTTAGGTTCCATTTCTAACAAACATGTGGCTTTTAGCGGTTTGTTTTGTTTTGTTTGTTTGGTTGGTTGGTTTTTTTTGGTTGGTTGGTTTTGGCTTTTTTTGGCCTGTTTTGTGTGGGGTTAGTGCACGACTGAAATCTTAACTGGGACCTCTGACTTAAAGTATGTATGTATGATGTACAAAGAAATGGCATTCGGTTGGAGATTTATATACAAGGCATCAAAGTTTTTTGTGAGAGTGAAGCTGGACATTTTGATCAGCTGGATAATTCTCAGCATCCTAAAAGCAAGGATATTTTTAATGATGACCTAACAATATCAACAACAGTAACTACACCAAATTGAGTGGTATGAGCACTAAAAACAAATGTTGAACAGACATATCTATGCAGAGCTGAAAATCCACGGAAAGTATTAAAACAGACCATTTCAAACAACATTGAGTTCAATTTAAGGGTAATTTTGTGAGAAAGGTTGTTTATTTTTCACTGATCCTCAGAAATATTGAGGTATTCATAATACCCTAGCTATTTCTGCAATAAGTCTTATTCTGTTGAAAATTTTAGAAACTCAATGGTATTGTCCACATAACCCAGCTATTCACATTGACATGAAATCTCTTGAAAAATCCCATTCTTATTCTGAGAAGTCCTACATCTGAGGTGTAATTCCTTCTCTTGAGTCTTACTTGTAGCTCCTTTTATGTATTTGTAACCATTTATAGACTTTTGTTAGATGAGCTGTTCAAAAGGATGTTAACTTTGGAAGGCAGTTTTAAAGACCTTAAAACAAGAAGTAAGACTGGCAAGTAATGAGGAATATATGAGAAGAGGAGAAGTGCTACGAAGGTGAAGTGAGACAGGAGAACTCAGAGAGGCTCATGGAGCTAGCAAGTGCTAGTGTGCCCCTGTAAGAAAAATATAAAAAAAGCTCCAAGACAGGGGTTGCTCCACATTTCTTTAGTTACAAGTAAATGATTTATTTTGCACCTCTAGAAACCCCATAAGCTTAATACCATAATTTAAAAGTGAGATTAATTATAACAAGGAAGAATATGAAGGTTTACTATCGCATGAAATAACGCTAGTTAATTCAAAACAGATTTGTGTGAATGCTTTGTATTTGTTTCTTTCACTGTATAGGTGGGAGGTGCTCTTCAGGGGACTCAGGGCGATAGCCTTCTCTTGTTGGAACCAAGAGGAGTTTTTCCTTTGACTTCAGCGAGTCTGGTCACTTTGAAGGAAATGGTCAGATCAGCAGTTTTGATCTGACAGAAGGATATTAGACTGAAAGAAAATAGATGAGAAAACAACTTTTAATTAACAAACATGAGTTATGCAGAGGAATATGCTGACTGCATGTTTTGCTTTTTTTTTAACTCACTTTGTGGAGTGGAGAAGTCAAACCAAAGTTGCCCTGATCTTGACCTTAGAGTATGTCCACTTTTTAATTGTGATCAGCACAAAGAACACGGGATCCTGTGAAGCAGCAGTCTGAGCCTGCTGGTTTTAGTGCTCCATCTTTGTGTAATACCCAGTCTACAGCTATACCTCATCTTTCTTGTTTATTTTTTTGAGCATTTCATTCTGTGGCTTAGACCTCTTCCTTTTATTTTTTTTTTTTTTTTTTTATGGTCTGATCAGTCTTTTTAAAAAATAATCTACTCCTGATCTTGCCTTAAACTTAAGTAGCACTTCCAAGAACACTTCCTGTGTTGTAGGCTTAAAACTAAAAGTCAGCTGGGAAATAACAAGATTTGAAGAGGACTATTAAAACTGCTTGGGGCAGTGGGGTGGGGGTACTAGGACTCAGATGGTTAAAAGAGAAATGAAGACAAAGACTTTTCCTAGAGAGAAAAAAGAAATCAGCATATAACCCAGCAGGATAATATGTCTGAGGAAAAGGTAAACATTAAAAAAAAAAATCTGTAGACAAGAACAGCATTAATAAAAACATTGATGTTACATTACTTCCAAACAGCATCTAAAGAAAGGACCTTTGTCAGAGCCAGGATTTTCATTTTTCTATTATTTTGAATTTCCCAGAGAGAGATGGAGTCCCAAATGACACAGCAACATGAAACATGATATGGGATATTAAGAAAGGTAGTTGATTATATTTTATTATGTAGTATATGCAGCAAACTGGAACCTGACTCTAGTTGCTCACAGTAACATCCAAACTTGTCTGCGAGACTGCAAAATTGTGCCAGAGAATTTGTAGTGAATGTACATCCAAATTAAAGGAATTTATTTCCTTCTGTAGAATGATGCATGCTTTACCACTGAAAACCTGTATGAGATTATTCTCTTGGGTTTTTATGGTTTCAGCTGTTGCCTCAGAACTGCAGTGTGAAACATGCCTGGCACCCTTAAAAGCAGTTAATAAGGCACTCTGTCCTCTCTTACGGTGAGAAAATTCTTACGTTTGAACAAAAAGTAATTCTAATATAAAGCAAGAAAGGACTGCAATTGGCAGATCCCTTTGATTATCATTGAATGCGAGTTGTAAATAAACGGTGGAAGAATATGATATTCTGTCTATCAGGTAGGATGTCCTTAACATCAGCAATGTTTTTTTATTTATGGTGCATTAACTGTAAACACAGGTTAGTGTTGTGTACTTGCTATAAAAAAAAAAAAAAAAAAAAAAGATACGACATCTTGAAAAATGCTGTCAATTAGATGCCATTTATTGACGTAAGGTGACAGACAGAGAGTTGAGAAGCGTTCTCCGTGCTACTGGAATTATTTTTGCTGATTGCTTATGCTAAAGTTGATTACCTGAAAGGAAGTTTTTAAGTAGCAACCTTATGTTTCCAAATTTAGCTCCCTCTGTGTGCTGTTGATATTACATCATTACACTGGGCATGAAATCTTGGCTCAGTTGAAATCAACAGCAGAACTGCCATAGATTTTAACAGTGTCAGGATTTCAGCCAATATGATTACAAACAACATTAATCTCCCAAGTTATTTTGTTTTGTTAATTGATGGGTTACCTATCCTGGTAACCACCTGGGTGGTGTGCATAGGCTAAATAAAAATAGCAGGAAATACACACCACTTACTGTGGTAGTAAGTGGCTGGGAAGAATGGATAACAAGACAGTGAAAACAAACCGGAAGGTGACAGAAAGCAAGAAAAGAGTATTGAATCATTGGGGGAGTGGGATAGTACAAGTATGCCACGAGTAGTATTTGTGTAACTCTAACCTGGCACGAGACATGTAAATAAGTAGTACTGGAAAGGCCAGTAGAAAGAAGTGTAGGACTACTAGGATCTTATTTATGTGTCCACAATTTTTTTTTTCCAATTTCCTTTCAGAAACTTATATTCTGATTGGACTGTGCTGTGCTTCTCTTACCAAGCTCCATCAGGTAGATGCTACACTTTAAAAATGAGTCTTGGGGCATGTTTAAATGATGGTCACCATCTTGGTTACTGCTATGGACTGATCTACAAAATATTTTGGAACTGGAAGGAGATATATCCACACATTTAGCTGCTGAATTGGGTTTCACGTTACTTGTAGATCACATGAAACAGGGGGCAAACAATGCAAATTGACAATTGGGCTATATTTTTTTAAAAAAGTGTTTCAAGGGTGGTACTGTCACAATATTCCTTTGATTCATCCTTTCCAATGAAAAGAGTTTCATGAAAATCCACCACTAGGTTCAGGTGGAAAATTTTTACCTGGCCATAAATTTGGTAAAGGTACACTTCAAAATCTTTCAGATTTGTCAGTATTTTTAGACATCTGAAAAAATTGCAGATCTATATTAACACAGTTATATGTGATCAATAAATATATCCTTGTAAAGATTACTTAAAGACACATTTAATGCTTAAAACAGTCTACATAAATTAAAGGTTAAAAATGCTAATAAGTAGGACAAGAATTCTGGAGTTTTCTAGACTTATATGACTGAAGAAATTATGATCAGTTTTTTGTTTTCTTTGGTTTTTTAAAACATTCAGGCAGTTTTAAAACCACTTCAATTACAACTATGTGCACACAGGTGGAAAACATAACCTGCCAATTAAGCATAAATAGTGCAGGACACTATGCTGAATTTATAGTCATTCTGTGATAATCTTAAACAAAAACCGTGTAATAAATAGATTGTCCAAAAAATCATATATATCAGAAAGAAACAAAAATGTTCACTAAATATATATTTGTACAATGAACATTTTACAAATGTTTGAACCATTCGAACGTTATACAGTGTTCATTGTGAATGTATATTGTACAATGTTCAAAATGTACATTGTACAAAGTTCAGAAATGTACACTTAAAAATGTGTTGTTAGTCCATAAAATTTGCACTATTTGAGATATTTAGTTTTCATTAGTATTATTATAACATCATAAATGGTGATACAGATCAATGCTACTATCTTCAGTTTGGTTTAAGGTCTTGTTTTCTGAAGGCTGGATGAGAATTTATAAAAACCTGTGATTATTTATTGATGTTTATTTGGAGAAATATCTATTTCTAGTTACACTGGACAATTGCATATCAACTATGGTAATGAAGTTAATGTTTCTGGAATACTACTTGGCATATATCTGATAGTATTATATAAAATATACTTCAGCCTTGAATGCTGACAATAATTTGTCCCTAAAGAATTCTGCTTTTGATGTTTTCTCTTGTGTGTGTGGCAGGTTTTTTGTTTGTTTTTTTTTTTTTTTTTTTTTTTTTTTGTTGCTGTTGTTGTTTTGGAGGTTTATTTTAAGGATTCATAGCTTGTTTCTTTCAACATAAGTTTTATAGGTCTGAGACACACTAAATATTAAAATGTGTAGATTTTTTTTAAAAAGTTTGCCTAATAGTAGCGTGACTGTGGAAGGACATGCACTTTTCCTTGTACCTAATTCTACATCAACTCATGGGTACCTTGATCTGGCACTTTTTTTTTTTTTTTTTGAAAGCAGAGATAATTTTTTCCATGCTTTTCATATTTCTGCTTTATAAGAAAGTCCCTGGAACTTTCTGATCTGTTTTGTATAAACCTGATTCATCAGCTGTCTAAGGACTTGCATTTTGAGGATCCTTGAGGAGATCAAACTGATAAGAAGACCAAGATCTATAATATTAGTGCACCTATTTTTAGATGTTATGTTGATTTTATAGTGCTGTACTGTTATTACAGCAACCCTACTGACATCATGCCAGAAACTGACAGACAATTTTGTCCCACAATGTTCTAATATAAACTTCTATTAATAGAACAGAAGCTTGAAATCCTTTAATATAGTAGAAAATAATACATAATCACTTATTTTCATCATCTGAAAAAATCTGCAGGCTAAACATGCCCTTTTTGCATATATGGTTTGTCTATTCTGAGGAAAAAGCATCAGGAAAGAGCAGTAAACACTATCTGAAATTCATGTCTACAATTTTAAGAGATACTGTTCTTACGTGGTTTGAACTATATCTTCCTTTCTTCACTTCCTTTCCGTAGAAGTATATATTTGGCAACTACACTCTCTTAATGATGGATTTTCAGAAACAAATAAAAGAGGAAGGATGCAAGAGGAGAAGGATTCCAAATCTGAGCCATCATCTCTAAGAAAATCCTCCCAGCTTCAGTATCTTTAACTGTAGTGTCATCATGGTTTTACAAGAAGTTTGTACAAAAAACTACAAAGAATTGAAAAGGGTGTCTAAAATTCAAGGAAAGGCCCAATGTTGTAAAATCCTGACGGATTTTGTGAAATCTATTAACCCTTTACATAGTATTAATTTAAATACTCCTTATGCTTACAAAATGACTGCTTTTAATGTTCTTAGTCTATTAAAACAAAGCAATAACTTCCCTATTATTATTATTATTATGCACTTGCCAATGAAGAGGTGTACATACAGCTTTTTCCTTAGCACCACGAATAAGTCATAATCAGACCTTAGTATTAGCTGCATAATTTAGGTGTAATTTTTCAATATTTAAACATGCATAACCAGAAATGTAAAAATACAACACTGACATCATCAGGCTGAAAATACTTAAGGATGGAAACTCAGAATAAACATTTCACACCTTTAATTATGCTAGTTGGATATTCTAAACTGTTATAACCTTATTTTCTGCATTCAGGTTTTTCATGGCAGATTAGGGAATAATTTACTAGTTAATCTAAACCATTGAGAATCCAGCAATGAGAGTATCATCTGCTGCAGCCTGGTTGTGCTGCCTCTGTGTTTCTGCCTGCCCAGGTAATGACAGCGCAGGGGCAGTACGTTGCCAATTTTTCTTTTGTTTCACACTGCTGAGCCTTCATTACTGTATCTAGACCAAAGTGCTTGGAAATTATCTAGAACATGCAAAATCTCCACACTTTGTGTGAATTGCTAAGGAAGTCATAATAAGAAGTGAAGCTTTCAGCACTAGCAGTGATAGAAAACACATCTCCTTGGGATTTTCTTACCTTCCTACTGGAGTGTCAAAGCAATTATTTTCACAACTAGTATGTGAAACTGAAGGGAGAATGGCCTCTCCTGCTCCAGTGTGACACATGCTTGCATCATATTGTGTTTGGCTATACTGGCAAAATTATCTGCAGCTCTACCAGGTCAAGGTGATCCCTCAGCCTGTGTGGAAGGTAAGTCCTGTGGCTGTTGTGGGAATGGGCAGAAGCTGAATTCTAACGAAGCCTGAAGAAATCTGTTCTCCAAGAAGGTGGTGCACACCACTTGTAAAGGCTAAAGAAGTGGACCGATCTGCAGGATTTTCACTTTATTCAAGTCCTGTTACAAACTTTAAGGTACTGTCTCTTCCTCCCCACTCCAGACTTCTGTAAGGAAGATTAGACAAGCAGTAACTGAAATGCTCTGAGTCTGGATTTGCGGTATGGTCTTGTGTTGGTTTGGATGTGTGAATTTATGGTGCAGCAGTTGCTCCATGGTAGCCATGTTCAAGTTGTAAATCTTTTGTAAACACAAAAGAACTAGCTCACTTTGATACAATTTTTATTTCTCTTGTGTAGAGCAGAAATGCGCAGAGTTGCCAAGAAATAACTGGAATTTAGGAAGCCTGTGCACTTTTCTATATTGCTGTAGGCAGTTCATTTCTATCTTACATTTAGATAGTAGTACCTCCTTCCCTCCGTTCTATCCAGATGAAAATGCTCCAAGATGAGGAGTTCTGTGTTCAGTTCAGAAACCTCTTTGCATTACACAAAATTATAAGAGTTTAATTGGAACCTAAGCACCTCTTAGTCAAGGCAATATCAAGGATATTGCTGTCCATTGTATTTCCTAAAACAGGTTAACATGGGAACCTTGCTTAGATTTTGGTACGTTGCTCTCTCCTTCCCACCACTGCACCCTGTTTCTTACAAAACTGTTGGCCAGACACAGCCCTGACAGAGCTTAGATACTGCAACACAGGTTATGTAAAATGAAGACTGGCTAGTTTGTCTCATTTTCTAAGAGGTTACACTCCACCTTCTATCACTCCAGGTTCCTTCAGCTGGCCATCAGAGTCCTGCTCTGAGAGTCACTGACACACTCCCAGTCACATGGTTGCTTTATTTTACATGTCAGAAATAAAGCAATCATCTGCTTGTTAACTGCAATGGAAATATATTTTGTGGAAAGAGAGTAGCTCTCTACACATCCTTTTTTTTTTTTTTTTTTTTTCTGGTTAGAACTGAAGTAGTAAAGTGGATTTTTTCTTCAGTTCACTTTTAACGTTTCTCAATTTGGACTTTTATTACTAAGGAAGGAGAAGGTAAGATTTAGAATTTACAGTATGAAAAGCTTATTGGTGGCATAAGCTTGTTCAGTGTTGCTTTTCTTTGATAAAATACTACTAAAAGATAATTTCTAGTTGCCTTATAATTTGTTACTTAAAGCTGGACATTGCAATTTTGTCAGCAGGGAAATCTACCAATATAATTTTGACATTGTAGCATCACTTCAATAGGCACACTCTGTGATTGGTTTCATTTTATTTCAGTTTATTATTCATAATCTAATCTCCATGGGCTTGCAATGACATTGTTTTGTCTTGACACTAAAATGATCGGCATATATTTGGATAAAATTATCAGGCATTGGTTGAGAGTCTCAGGCAACAATTGTGCATGCTCTGAAGTAGTATCTCCACTCAAAATGTTTAAAAAGTTTGTTTCAATTGTACCTTAAAATCTCTGGGCCTTTAACTGGTAGCTCATGGAATCCAAAACTTCAGAAGATGAACTTGAATTTCTAAAATATGTGTCTTAAACCACCTATGTAATCTTTACAGAAGTTATTAACTGTTATCAGTTATAATCCCTACCTGTCTCTGAACAGAGTAATTAAACCATACATGCTCCGAATCCAGTTCTTCTAACCAATAACCGAAATAATAGCCATATGCATATCTGAACTCAAATTATCTTCATCAGTTTGGATGTTTCTGGGATTTTTCTCAGGAACAGAATGTGCTTCTGTTTTCTATGTCCTGATTAGAACTATCCCTGCCCTCTCAATAGGGTTTCACTGAGTCTTTATGGAGGCAATATTTACAAAGCCAACAGATTATGCTCCATCTTCGGGGGAAAAAAAAAATGAGTTTTATGAAGTGGCATTAATTCTATACCTGAATTGAGGCATGAACTTGCTAAATTGGCATAAAAATGTTCAGAGTAGAGTGTCATTGTAACTAAGAGATACAGCTATGAATACACGTGGTAATATACTCTACATTTTTACCTTTGCAGTGCCATGGTAAAACTGTGACCTTGCTGGTCTAAATGAACAGAAACACAAACTTTACAGCTCTCTCATTACATTAAACTGCCACTTCAATATATGTGAACAGATACTTTTGTTCCTTTATTAACCTGGGTTGATGCGATCTGAGGAGGTAGAAAATACAGCCAGAAATAGAGTCACAGGAAACCTGATACCACAGCTGACCCCTGGCTGGAGATCATCTTGGGTGTTCAAGTTATTCGTGTCACAGTGGAGTAAGGTTTTGGAAGTGGAGATTCGTAATACCTGGTTGGTATCTACAGGTGACTAATGCAGTTGCTTCCTGAAAGTGACCAAGGAAGGAGGAAATCTATCTTGAACTTAAGGGGAAAGCTTTGAAGATCACTCCAGGAATGTTAAATATCTTTCTTTTTTTCAGACTGTCCAGACTAATTCTGTAAGTTTACACCTTTTAATAAGAGCAGAGACTCTGAAATATTTTTTGTTTGTTTCTGGAGCAATTTGCTAGAAAAAAATATAGATTTCTGTCTGTTTCTCACTGTTTCTTCCTTTTTTTATAGATGCTTATTTATATCAATACAAATATTGCCAATAAATAGATATGTGTGCATGTCATGGTATCACTTATCTTCTTGCTTTTTGGTCAAAAAGTGAAGGAGTAAATGTGTCTGACTTCAATATGTGAATTTAGATTACTTTCTGCGTGTTGATAGCTGGTTATACAAGGACATTAAGCTCAATTGCAACCCAAAACTGATTATTTTTGTGCAAGAAAAGGACCTGAAACTTATATATGTTTTTGTTGACTGTCATATCGTAATAAAAACAATTGCCCTGAAGTTTCTTTTCAAGGAGAGAGACAACATGAAAACAGCTAAAAGTCTGAAAAAAAAGAACATTCTGAACGCAGTGAGGAGTTCAGATGAGGCACAGAAAAAAATTGTCATTTTTGTGTCCTAGAAAACTTTGTCTTTTTTCTACCTCAATATGGACTTAAATTGTCTTCAAAGAAAGACTTTAAGAAAGATCAGCCCAGGTCACCTTCCTGTACTCCCAGCTGCTGTAACTCAAACTTTTTACTGACATCATTACATTAAACAAGTAGAAGTGAAATTCTGTGATAAAAGAGACTTGGGATAAAAAGAAAAAAGGGTATGACTGTACTGGTGTAACCTTCCTGCCTAATATCTGTTTGTAAGCAAGATAAAAATGAAAATTAAAATAAGAGCAACTCACCACCTTTGAAGGAGACTTAAAGTTTACTTAATTAATTTCACCATTACCTGGGCAAATTCAGAAAGGAGGAAACAGTCTTAAGAGTAAAACATGTTATTTTAAGCATCTATCTGCTGATTTGCTTCTTCTAGCACCTTCAGAAATTTTATCCTTTTCCACCCTCATATTGCAAGATCTTAAGCTTTGTTAGATTTAAGTTCTCTGGGTCAAGTGACACCCTATTGATCTATATTTGTACAGGATCTAGCACAGTGCAGATTCTACATTATGGTTAGTTGTTCTAGGTGTCAGTAGTATAAGTAATAAATACCACTATAATACGACACAAAGAAAGATCAGTCTTTTTTTTTTTGGTTGGTTGGTTCATTGCTGTTTTCTGTCTCTTTTTTTAGGACTGCTATAAGCCATGATGGAACTCAAAAACTTTTTTTCCTGTACAAGGAAAGGAGGTAGAATCCAAACCTACTGGACAAAGTATTTTATTCTAATTGAATTATTAATAATATTTTGTTATTAATCTCATGCAGGATAGCAACATGTACCTACTAAGTCTTTTTCCCCAGCTCACATGACAAATTTGCACAACAGTTCATGAAGTTGCAAAACTGATTAGCCACGAGTATGGGGTTTTCTTCTTTATTTTAATAAAATTCACAAAGTTATATAACGTAGAATTTAATATGCCAAAAGTATGCTACACAAACTTTATTAAGCATGTAAAATGACACAGTAAAATCAGGAAAAGTCAGAATTAAAATTATGTATTTAAATGTAATTTAACCATTTTTATACCTATATTATGACACAAATTTGATATTCTGTCTTTCTTATTCTGTTTGTTTGAGTGGGATCAGTATCATTGCTACAATGTGTGCCTGAAGCTGCGGTGGACTTGCTGATGGACACAGATGACTATAAGGTGAATAAGGACAGGAATTGCTCCCCGTCTCTTTCCC
>NW_010107908.1:16663-25260 GCF_000699245.1 Pterocles gutturalis
TCTGACACTAAGGATCTGAAATTCCTGATCTACATGAGATCCTACAAACTCAGTCTCAAGAATGGTCATAATTTAAAGCTATGCTCATGCTGAGTGCAGAATCACCTGGTTTAGCAGATTTTGCCCCACATAAAATCATAGAATCATAGAACAGTTTGGTCTGGAAGGGACCTCAGAGATCATTTAGTTCTAGCCACCCCTACTGTGGACACGGACATCTCCCTCTAGCCTAGGTTGCTCAAAGCCTCATCCAGCCTGGCCTTGAACACCTCCAGGGATGGGGCATCCACAGCTTCTCTGGGCAACATGGATAGTAACACTTAACTGGTTTTCAAAGGTCCCCTTAATTACAATTTCCAGCAAAGTTGTGTTATGTATATGGGGAATCATATGAGTCTGACTTCATGGATTTTCTTCATTAGTGGAAAAATGTATATATTTATGTATGTTATGTATTTCTCATTGCAAATATCCAGGAAAAGAGAACTGAACCTTTCCAGTTTACCTTTCAGAGAATGATACTTTTTTAAGATTCCAGATTGACTATTGCTTCAAAGTAATCAGCTGTTACAAATAAGAGAGTTTTCTATCATTGTACAATTAATTTTATTTTAGCAATCATTGCAGCTTTGAGTAACTATTTCCCATTACCACTGTCTAAGGCATTTAAGAAGTAATAGACACATGGAAGGCTAATTTGCAGAGCTGAAAAGGGATATGTACCAGTCATGTTGTAATAAATACAATATTATTTTGTAATCCCAAAATATATGTGCAGTATTTTTTCACATACAATCCATTATTTGTTTCTACAACACCTGTTCCTCCAAAAACAAGAGCATCTGAAACGAAACTCATTTATGTTAATGATTTCCTGATAATCTTTTTTTTTTCTTTCCTATACACAAGCTATAGATCAGCAATATACTGAATTTTTTAAATATACTAACATTTTGAGTAGCTCCATTTCCAAGATGAAGTCTTTATTTTATGCATTTATATACACTTACACAGAAGTGTTCATATATACACAGGTACAATGACTTTTTTTTTTTTTTTTTTTTGGTAATCAAAAAGACATGAATTATTATCTCTCCCACCTTAGTCATTTTCAGAGTAACTTTCACCTACACCATTTCTGACAAGACTCTGCTGTAGTGGCAGGATGGAGGAACTGAAATATATTATTTTAATCTGGGAATCTAATTCTACCTGCTGCACATGTTCCTCCATATTTCTTGACTTTTTGCTTGATAGAGGATAACAACAGTGGTAGTAGGATAGAATTAGAGATACAACCTACTCAGGTTGTTTAGGTCAGTGACTCTCACCAGGTTGTCTTTACTGCAGTCACAGTTTTGATCCTGGCTGGCAGCCAAACCCACAACAACCACTCACTCACCCTCCCCCATCCTGGGGACGAGGGAGAGAATTAAAGGGTTGAAGTGAAAAGAGACTCATGAGTTGGGATAAGAACAATTTAATAACTAAACTACAACAAAACTGAAAATAATAATGATGAGAATACTAGTAATGCATACAAATGTACAAATACATGATACACAGTAAAACTGCTCACCATCCAATGTCAAAGGCTTAGCCTGTTTCTGGCTAACAATCCCAGAACAGGGGGAACCCCAAAACCACAATCCGAGAACAGAGAAAATAGCCTAATTGTCCAAGAGACAGAGACAATCCTGAGACAGGAGTGACCGCGAGGGAGACAACCCGGAGCAAGAGAGAGCACTTCTGGACAGACTTTCATCTCTATAATGGGCATGACGTGCACGGTATGGAGTAGACCATTGGCCAACTTGGGTCTCAATCCTAAACCTAAGGTTGAATTCCAGACTAGTAACTGGGGCTGTGCTCCCTCCCAGCTTCTCCTGCCCCTGCAGGCACGGGCACAGCAAGAAGCTGGAAAGTCCTTGACTGTCCTGGCAGCAACAATAACCATCAGTATGTGATCAGTCTCTCCTCAGCACAAATCCAAATACACCCTCATGCTGAAACCAGGACCACTGCAGATGAGAAGCTTTGCCTGATTTGCCAGGCTCAGCCTATCCCAGCTTGAACTAATACCACCAGAGGTGTAATTAATAACCATTCCAGAGGTGTTTTGATGTGTTTTCCAGGATGTTCTACACTGTTCCCTTTCATCTCAGGTCTGCAGTCCCACCTTTCATCCCAGTTTTCTATATAAAATGAGTTGGGTGTTTCCATACATTGCGTACTGTCTCGCCCCACTCCAGTGAACAGTTGAGAGAGGTTTTTTGAGATTCCCCAAAAAGGAGCACCGGATAGGTGGAGTCAGACAACGACTTGAGGAAACAATGCAACACAATTTTATTTACCTCAGCAACTGTAAAAACATCACGAATCAATTTCTCCGAGGCCAGCACCAAACAAGACAGTACAAAAGAGTTGAAAAGTAAGAAAGAGGGGTAGAAAGACAGAGTTAAAGAGACAAAGACACGCAAACAGACACAGAGAATATCACCAATCCCTTGTTCCAGCGTGTGTCTTCTCTTCAGGCAGAAGTCTGTTTCAGGCAGAAACTCCATGCATGGGGTGGTGACGGGTCAATGGGGGCGGGGGGGGCGGAGGGTCATCAGTCAGGCAGGGAGTTACAGTTCGGGCTCACCTTTTATACAGTTCGGTCCGGTCTAGTCCTGGACTGCCCCTCAAGGAGGAGGGGGCAGCATCCAGGTCACCTTCAGCGTTGACTTTTGGGGGATGCAACAGCCCTACATCCAGATTAGCTTTGTGAGGAGGGGCAGCTGGTTCTCCACTGAGGAGGCAACTCCAGCCCTCAGCGCCCATGCCCCACCTCAACAGACATGCCTGTCACTCAATACATGAACAACTTGCTAATGTTCCTAGACATGGTGGCATCTCTTCTTTAGGAATGTTTTGTCTGGGTGCTCTGCCCAAGCTCTGCTGGTGGAGTCTCTTCCTTAGAAAGTGTTCTGTTCATTATTTGAGACATAAACATGGATCATCCAGGAGGGGATGGGTAGGGGGTCCGATCCCTGAGAAGTACATGTTCTGAATCCTCTTTGCTCCTCCTTGTTTGCCCAGCTCTCAAGGCTGGGCAAACGAGGCTCTACTGACTACCAGCTGACTACTCACTAGCTTTTTATACCTTGGGGCCTTGAGTATTTTCTTGTCCCTGTGCCTTGAAGTCCTCTGCTGTCATTCCATGCCTGTACTCCTCCATGCTGTGCACAGTCTTCAATGGCCTTCCAGATGGTCAGACTAAACATAGTGGTAAGAATTAGATAACTGCTGGTACAGCCAAATAAGCCCAGAAAAATTCCCTGGTGACCTCAAAGCAAAGCTTGTGGCCTCCTGCAAGCAATGGCAATGCCGTGTTTTCTGGGCTACAAGGCCATAGAGAGGATTAGTTTCTCTGGTGATCAAGAAGTCAGAATACACTGGGGAGCTGCATAAGTAGGATAAGTAGAAGGATTATTTCTGCTTATGCTTTTTTGTAGTGATCTTTCTTTCCCCTTCTATTCCTAGACCAAGTTGTGTGTAAGCTAATTGGAAGAAATGAAAGATAAAAGTGAAGAAGCTGGTTCAAAGTGTTGCAAGGTTAAGTCAGGCATCTCTGTCTTGTTTTGCAGAGTGTGGGGGGAAGATAACAAGGTCATTCAGCAGCCAGTTCACAGGAAAAAAAAAAACCAACAAAAAACAACAAAAAAAAAACAACAAACCAAAAAATCCCCATAAATAAGCCTCAAACAACCCACAATTAAATATAACAAACAGAGAAGATCAAGCTGTGGAGGCAGAGAAGTACGGTACAATACATGGGAACAACTGGTTAGATTAGCAACAGCCTCTACTATTTTGGAAACAATCTCATGAGAAAATGTTTTTCCATCTCCAAAGACTCCAAATATGAACATTTCCTCTGAGCAGTCTTCCCTAACCTGTGGGAAAAGGTAGTAAGATAATTCCTTGCAGTACCTCCCGAAGGTAACATGAACAGTGTGCAAGATGCCACACTCAATAATGCAAAATGCAAGTTAGCAGCACTCTGTGGCATACCTTAACTGTGAACCTGCCTGGCTGGAGGTCATCTCACAGTGTTTATTTACTTAAAGTCCCTGTTCATTGCTAGCCAGGTTTTCATTACAGTGAAAATTAATTCAGTAGAAAAATCGTGAAGTAAACATGGAATGATTTTCATGTGGGCAAAGAATGAAGCTAAGACCTTCCAATAATTATTTTTGTATTTGAAGATACACAGGAAAGACTCAAGATGTTCCTGAGAGTATTCCCCAGGTCTTTCTCTGATATTAGGAATTTCAAACTGTAATTAACATTTTGCTGAAGTTGCAGTAAATATTCAAGTGTTGGTGTTTAAATTTGTCTTCTTATGTAGTCGTCACAGTTTGAAAACTACAGTCAGTACAATTTTAATGTAGGGACAATAATATTGACACGTAAAAGTAACTGTAGTTATTTAACCATGTACTGCTCGGGGTCAGGATTATTAACTACTTACATAAGCCTAATATTGCTTCAGGTGAAATACTTCTCAAATGAAAAGGCCCACCCTACACAAGCAGTTATTGTAATGGTTTGAGTTACATCTAACAATAGCTGCAATTAAGAGTATTTTGGCAGAAATCACATCTGTGTAAAAATTTCCTGCATGCTTCTGGATGCTAGTTTCCAAGTAGCAAATGACAGGAACATAGTGAATCCTCATGCAACTAATGATATTTAATATATTTATATAATGTATTCCACTTTCAAGATGCCACATAAACATTTAGATAGTAGTACAAGGAAACCTCCAGTATACACAGGATGATCCAAAGTGTCTACTTTTTTTTTTTTTTTTTCTCGAAATGGGAAACAAACATTTTATTTTCAACTATTTCCAAGTCCTTCGCAAATGTAGAATAACAAATGTATATCATACTAGTGTAGATAAAAGAAGTATAAAAGGCTTATCTAACTCATACCTTCTAAGGCTTGGGAGCTGTTAGTAGTTTTGTTTGGGTTTTGCATAAATTGCTCTGACCAATTTATACTAACTACCCAGTCTTCTTTCTTAAAAAAAAAAAAAAAAAAAAACCCTTTTAATAATGGTGCCATTAAATGGACAGTGTCACTTTCGCTGCTCTCAGGAGATAGATTGGTACCTAATTAGTAACCCGGAAAGCTGTCTATATCAAAGTCCTGTTTGGACACGTTTAGTTATGACAAAACCATCAACCTAATACAAAAAGCTGTGATTTTCTCTGAGAAATGGGAATAAGCTTTATCCTCACTTGCAAGGGAAGAAGCTATTAGGACTAAGACACCTCTCATTCCACAATAGTCAGGACCAGTTTACCGAAGAGATGGGAACAAGCCATTGCAAGAAGGTGCTTGTAAATTGTCTTTGCTTCTTTTGCCCTTGCACAGATTTCTGGCACAGGCTGTGCTCCATGGTGATACCACTCAATTTTATTTTACTTGGGGTTGGGGAACAATTCTGATTAAGGCTGATTTGAGTTTCCACCACTTTCTGTGGCCTGTAAGTATCTGAAAAATAGTTTATTGGGGGTTCATCCTTTACTTCTTGGAAGGTTAGCATCATTTTCTTTAAGAATTGCGGTGGGACTACCTGGGTTGACTATAAACAGGGTACAAAAGAGAGGTCTAAAATCAGTGTTTTAGAGAACAGAGAAGCAAAAAAAAAAAAAAGTTCATAAACTCTGTGTCACTCAGTGTTCTGCCCTTTCTGCTCACTCTATGGATGGATTTTGGTTGGCACAAATCTTCCCAAGTTATTTTTTCAAACAGGTACTCCTTTTCATGCCTACATAACAAAAAAGTTACTAAGACATATAGATGTTTTCACAGGTGAAGTCCATTTAAGTAGATAAATTGTTTCCACAAACAGTTTTCCAGAATCTTTTTATCACCCTTTGATTAATATATGCTATTACAATTACAGCCTTTTCAAGAAAATGTCAAACATGAATTATTTTTGAAAATGTTGGAACTAACATTGATTCTGCCTGATGAAGAAACTAAAAAGTTGTCTCATATAAATCTAGATATAGGGACAACACAGCTATAAAATCAATACTTTCTGGTAAAGAAAGAGTATAGATAGAAAACTCATACAGATGCTCACATATTGTTGTCACCAGTCTTAGAGATGATTTGAGAATTCAGTTTCCTTTTCTAAAAGCAACTTGAGTAATTGTAACTTCAGTGGTATGTAAATTTACAGCACATCTTCTGCTCTTTCTTTTGTGCTTACTCTTAGTGGTGCGTCTTCATGACTACAGCATTGAGGATCTCAGCTCTGTTGGAAAGCAGGTAGGTCTGGTCTGGTAAATCACAATGCAACTTGTTGGTGAACTTGTCAGTGAGAATCCTGATCTTGGTCGAGTTTTAGCTTGGAACCAGTTTTTAGGTTACCTACAAACACATGAGGGCATAAGGTCAACATATTTTTGTTGAACCCAAAAGCAAAAGAAGTGAGAGAGAAGTAAAATTTAGCCTCTTGATGTTACAAACTAAATAAGGAGAAAGGCATACGTATAGCTCAACTCTCTCACTGTTTAATCACACTACAGCTTGGACCAGCTCTAACAGGAAAGTAATTTAAAATCCTACCAGTCTAACATCAGGTCTTGGTCTCTGTCATCAAGATTAAAGATAGTCCCATACTAGCCCACTGCCAGAAAGAGACTACAGTTAAACCACAGCTGAAAAAAAACCCAAAACTTTAGGAGATCGGTGTCTTTTTGTGCTTTTATTTAGACACCTCATTCTGCGCCTTCCTTAGCTCTTTTGTGGATTTATCCTTTAATAAATGTTTCTGAATGTTTGTCACCTTTGAACATGCACTCACCCTCCTTAATTACTTAGATTCTTTTGGAACCCATTCATTAGAATTTGATAGAAATTTATGAAATATAAAGAATATATAAAATTGGTTTCATAATGCATCACACTCTGTTCAGTGTCAGGGACCTACAAACAGCTTCTGCAAATAAAAATAATTACATGGAAGTGAATTTTATCAGAACAAGAGATATAATTTACAGACTTCTTTTCAAGTGAGATACTCTGAACATCAAAGAGGTATCCCTTTATAGCTTTTAATATAAGAATAAAAAAATAATTTATTTTCTAAACATTTATTTCTGAGTTGTGTTGCATAGCTAAACCTGTCTTGATCTATAATGCTTGTCCAAAACAAGCAGAAAGCCACAAACACAACCAAAAACCCCCCAAAAATCAAAAAAGTTCTATACTGTGCTAACCTAAATGAGTAAGGCAGAACAAAAGTAGCTTTTATATCTTTAATATTCCATACATGACAACATGCTGTGCACACCTATTAGTGCAGGGGGATTGGGCACCTGCAAATACACAGTTGGTGATTAGTATTGCCTAAAGGAGATTTTATCCCATGGATATCTTGTTTACCTAATGTTGGCAATGTGCATAGAGAACGTCTAGCATGCACGGGGTTGACTGCTGTTCGGTACTCATGCATACACAATTAATGCAGGAACATTCTCCATTACAGGCCCCATGAACGGACAAAATAGCTGCCAATGCTTGTAATTTGTCTTCGTTTTCCAACACTGCTAAAGTGCCTGTAAGGTTAAATATTTAACCACACTATGATTTTCACAAAGGTGTAGGTCAGTGAGAGGAAAATTCAGGCAAACAATAAAAGATTATTTCTACATAGTTCTATTCAAAACAACAAGCTGCTTTTTTATCTTGTGCTTGTCAGCTCTGCCACATTGCTTATTGGCTATTAGATTTCACAAGTTTCAAGTCATATTATTTATTCATCCTAGAAACTTGGTGCTCTGTATCTGCTTGCCTGTGTTGATATCGTGATATCTCACTGCCTTTGAGACATGCATGACAGATACCTGTCAGAAGGTGCAGCACTGGCATGCACGGGTGTTTCTGAATGCAATTATGTGCTTGCTTACTGTTTGTTGCGGTGACATGTGATGTGCTGTTTTAAATCTCTTCTTGTCTTAAAGGAAGGCACTAGCATAGCATCTGAACAAACATTTCTTCTACATTGTTCACCTTTCTTTAAGGAGCAGCTAGGACTCTGTTTATTGTGCAAGCTTCCGTCATTCTGATGGATGGTTTGTTTTTCCATTTAGGGGTAATTTCCGGGATGTCTCATGACTTTACTCCTTTCTTCTGAAGGACTGAAAGAAGGGAACACCTTTCAGAAACTTACAGTCAACAAATGGCAGGAGAAACTGAAAGAGAAGGAGAGTGAAGCGATCAAAGGAGCAACATAGATCTCTTCGTTACAACAGAGTACTAACTCACCTTGGGATGCTCTATCTCTTTACCCAGTAGAAGTGTCCAGAAACAAAGAGCTGCCTTCTTAGTGTTATGAGCAAAACAGACCTTCCTCACCTGTAGTTTCTCAGGCTTGAGAACCTCCGGATAAAAATTGTCTTTGAAAGGTGGTGAGCAGTCTTTCTGTCTGGGAAAAAGTCAGCTGTGACAGGCAGACACCACTCATCACTACACGACAGGCTTTCTGCACAAGTAGCTGTCGTCCTGTCGTGGGTTAAAGTTAACTTAAA
>NW_010107909.1:0-12377 GCF_000699245.1 Pterocles gutturalis
ATTCTGTGATTCTGTGATTCTGTAATTACGCCGGGGCTGGTGAGCCTTTTATCTCCATCCCTGTACTTCTGGCGGTAACACAGTAACAGGCAAGGATTAGAATTTCCTGGGTTATCACTCGCCTATGGCAGCTGGAGCTGCTTTCTCCCCATGGTGGAGAGGAGTTTGTTAGAGGAGATCTCAGGTTAAACATTGGGGGAAGAGGATGATTTTTGGAAGAGGAAGGAGCAGAGGGAGAAACTGCTTGAGCAGCTCAAAGGGAGATGCACTGTCCTGGGTGTGAGCTTGTGTTCGGAGATGGTCCCATCCATGGCTGAGGTGCCCTGGTCTGGGGTGACTCGGGCTCTGGATCCGGAGCACAGGGAAGGTCCAATCTCATTGATGTGTGTCATAAGCAATTTCCCCGTGGAGGCCGTTGTGTGTTCTGCCTGCGTGTCCCCCTCCTGTGACTGCTGGAGGGGCAGGAGAGGGGCAGCAGGTCCCTGCTGGGATGGGGAGGGGAAGCAAGCCCCCCAGGACAGGGTGGTAAAGCAGCAGGGCTCCCTGTCCCCTTCCCCAGCCCCTGACAGCATCTGTTTTAGTGCTTGGGAAGTAGCCTGGGGTTGTGGGTTGGGGTCTTTGTGGCACTGTGGAAGGTTCAGGGCTTTGCTGCATCTTTTTTTCCCAGCTGGTGACACCAAGGGGATGTGTTTTCTGTGCTGCGGGAAGAGCCAACAGCCACCTCCACAAAGTGCTTCTTCATCACCATCTTCCTCAGGCTTTTGAAAGACAAAACTGTATTGCTGGGATGTCCCTGGGGCACTGCACTCTTGTCCCCACCCTGGTGTCACCTGCTCAGAGACTCATGGCAGGGACTGGTGCCAGCCCCCCTCTGCCCCTCTGGTGGACCCACGGGAAGGGCTGATCCCGTAGAAAAGGCAGTTTCTCCATCCTCTCCCACCAGGAAAGCCCCGATGCATTTTACTCCAAGCAACACGGAGCTCTCCCTGGCCATCCCCCCCACCCTGCTCTCCCTGGCTGAGCACGGGGAAGGGAGGAGCGGGGCTGGGCAGCCGAGTGGACTGTACAGCCTTGAAAAGGTCAGAGCAGTACCGTTCGCTGCTCTCTTCCACAGAACACAAGAGGCATTAAAATCCTGCTGCCTCATTTGTGTAACAAGGGAGAAAACTGTAATGAGAGGAAAATGAAAAGGGGAAAAAAAATTTTCCTTCTTGCAGTCGAGTCAGGGAGATGGAAATGGTGCGAATTTAATGCTCAGCTGTGACTTCCAGGGGCTGGATGCAGCTGCGTGTGCGGGTCCAGCTTTTCCTTTCTGTGTCAAGGAGTTAAAATCTTGCTCCAGGGACAGTCACTAGTGTAATGAATCTGGTGGTCTCAGCTTTCTCCTCATTTTAGGTTCACTACTTTGGTCTTTGGCAGAGCTTGCACTCGGAATTCAAGAGGTGTTGGGGAGAGAGTGACCCTGGCAGGTCAGTTTGATGTGATTTAAGTTGGAATATCATGATGTGAGGATGAGTTGCTGGCCCAGGCAGAGGCATGCGAGATGCTGAGGACTGGGACAGCAAGGGCCATGATACATGTGCATCAGTGTTGCTTCTGAAAAGGGCAACAGGGCTGTGTGACGCACGGTGGGACATCACTGATGTGCACATGGAACGGCTGCAGTGGAAGGGGTGACCCAACCGTGGCTGGTTTGGGCTTTGCAAGAGCTGCAGGAGATGTGATCAAAGTTGTACGTCTCTACCTCCACACTCAAATCGCAGTGAAAAAGCCATCACCAGTAGCGAGCAGACCTACCCAAGCAAAGCCCTTGTCTAAAGCAAGATGCAACTGGAAAGGGTGTAGCTGTGTACCCCAGAGAGCTGCCTGCTGATTTCATCCAAGCATGTCCATCGCTGATTTTTGGGAACTTCCAGACTAAAATTCTCCTTTCTTTTGCAGAAGAGCAGAGCCTGAGATAAATGCCAAATCCTGACTCCTACCCCAGCTTGTAAATTTTGTCATCTGCAAAACCCAGATGCAAACTTTATTACTCCAGCTCCATGCCGTGCTCCTGGCAAAACCGTGCGATTGATGCTGCTTAGCATCTTCAGCCTCCCTCTTTGCTCCCCTGCTTTTCTCCCTCTCCCACAACTCAACTGCTGGAAGCTTTGTCAGAGATGTGTCCTTCATGCCCCCAAGACCTGTCCTCCTTATCAAAATTGTTCCTTCTGAGGTTGATCTTGCTTGCCCCCAGTGTTGCATTCACTCAGCACCTCCTCTACAATCTGACGGTGCAAAGCCCACGTTGAACCTCTGCTCCTTTTCAACAACCTGTATTTGTTTGACTGTGTTTTCTTGCTCTTGCTTCCCCGTGTCAGGCTACTGGGCAACACAACAAGCAATGGGCCACCATAACTCCACACTTCTCCACGAGTTGCAAGGAACCAAAGGAGTTTCCTTGCCTGCCAAAAATATGGTCTACTGAAGACCACGGTGACAAGCAGTGTGCTCATATAAATATCCAAGTGCCATCGGTCATCTCAGCCATCAGCAGCAGAATAGGTGGGAAATGGATCTGGAAAGGGTGGTTGTGCAGGACGACCTGCCACCCCCAGCTCTCCTGGGGCCCATTTGGCTCTGAAGGGGAACTGGACATGGGGGAGAAGATGCAGCCAAACACCTGCCTCCGTCTCCCAAACACATGCCTCCATCTCCAACGCTCAGACCTCCCACCGTATCCCGACGGGCAGGAGGTACAAACTGGCTTGGACAAGGGCAGCTTCACTCCAGGTTTGCAGGATAGCTGCCCAGAAATCCAGGTTTTTACCCAATGAGAAATAGTGGGGAAAGAAATCCGGGTTCCAAAAGTTTTTGGTTTGAAAGGTAGAGTTTCCCCTGGGAGGTTTCAACCTGATTTTAAGTGCAAATGCCTACTTTCAGCCAGCTTTACAATGTCATTGCAGTAAAAACAACCAAATAAAAATAAAATCTCAAGTCATATTTGAAGTCAAAACGAAACCAAAATGTTTTGTTATTTCCCACTGGAAAACTGAAATTGATGTTTCCCTGAAAACACTTTTGGTGGGGAAAAAAGCCATTCTTCAGCACAAAAACCTTCTTTGCTGAGTGCTTTTTCTAAGAACTAGCAATACTTCTTGATTTGCTTGACTTAATGCCACTAAGATGCCACCTATTTGCATTTTGCTGGGGCTGCTCTTAGTGCAGGAGTTACACAACGCGGTGTTTTGTGCTTGCTTTTGCTGTTTCTCTTAATTGAGGTTGTGCTTAGAGTCCTGAAACACGATGGTGATGCCATGGTGCCGGAGCGCTGCAGAGCTGCCGGCAGCGTCTGGCCTGAGCTATGGGGCTGCTCCAATGGAGCTGGGGAAAGCAGAATAGGAGTGGGAAGGAAACAAAGGGAATTGCTGGACTCCAAAACAAGCTGGGACACCGGTGGAAGGAGGACTTGAATTATTTTCATGGTTCTTGCTTCTGGGTGTCTCTGCAGACCTCAGTGCCATGAGTGCATCTCATCCCCAGCCCTCCATCAGCATCCCGGTACCCCGCTGTGGGGCTTGGTGCAGGAATTACCAAACAAAGCTGTTACCTGTGTGCTGTGGGAAGATGGACAGGGTGGTGGTGAGGATGACCAGGGGGACAAAGGGGGAGCCCAGATCCCTCCCAGTGCCACCTTGCAGCAGCAGTCCACATCTGTTTCCAGGGCTACTGGAGGGAAGACGATGACTAAGCAAATGTCAGAAATGCTTCCTCTGGAAACCATGCTGCATCCTCCCTGGACCTTCCCTGGTTGGAGCTTAACACTGTCTAGACACTAGTCTGCTCTGTGCAAACTCCCAATTAATGTAATGCCCATAGGCTGCGTCCTTCCCTGCCTCGGCACTGGCTGAGGGTTCAGCCCTGGAGCTGCCTTTCTGGGGCTTTTTTTCTGCTTGGAGAGCAGTGAGTGGGGTGATTGAATGGAGAGAGGTGTCCTGGCCAGGAGAGGGCAGAGAGTAGAGCCAGGTGTTACGAGCCTTCTGAGATTAAACCCAGTCAAATGTGAAGCATCTTCCCAAAAATCTCATTAGAAAGAGAAAACAGCAGCAGAAGGTGAAACAGGGATTTATCTTGCTCACTTGGTAACTAAACTCGAGTCAGATCTTAAAGCCACTCTTGCGGCTCCTTGGTGATCCTGAATCGTGCATTTTGGACACCAGAGGTTGCCAGCCTTGCTTTTGGTTTCTTTTTCTCTGCTCTTGCTTTTCTCTACTGGCTGCAGAGGTAAGCCCGAGGGGATTGAGCTCCGAACAAAACACTTAGCTCGGGTGCCGAAAAGCTAGGAGGGATTTCTGGACCATTTCACAGCAATAGGCTGCATCGAGAAAAAGCATCTGATGCTCTTGGCCTGCATCCCAACATCCTCCATCATGTGCTGCTTTCTCAGAAAGCTGCTGTGGACCGCAGGATACTTCTCGCCTCTCCTGCAGCTGTCTGCGAAATTCCCCACAGATCTCTCTCTCCTGCCCCATCCTTCAGGTTGGAAAACCTGCTGCAGCAAATCAGCGGCACCCATGAACATAGAGTCTTTCCATCTGGCTGCTGCTGGCTGCTCCTATTTCAAAGGGCTGCAGGACGTGGGCAAACTTGCTGCCTGGTCAGTGGGGCGAAATGAAGATCTGAAACCCACAATTGATGCAAGCACATCCTTCTCTGGAAGGACTCAGCCCAGAGTGTATATTTTTTAATGGCTGGATTATACAGCCCAGAACTGTTGGGCTTATGATGAAAGTGCTCCAGACTTTGATCTGCAGCAGTTCCAGCATTCTAACAGCCCAGCAGAGAGCAAAAGCCTCCATTATCAGAACTGCTGATTAATTTAAGCGCGTTCCCCTGTCCGGTGATAAAGATGTCACTTCTCAGCGCCGGTGACATTGCTCTGGCCTCTGCAGTCCCGTGGCTCTGCTGGTGGGAGCCACCTGCCCTGCCCGCCTGCGTTGCTGCCTAGTGGGTGTTTGGGCGCTCATGTGGGTTTTGGGAAGGGGATGATCGTGCCCTGGTGGGTGGGAAGGGATGGGCAAGGTGGGGAAAGAGCGGGCAACTGCAGTGGGGGGTGGAGAGAGGGGGGAAAGCAGGACTGGCAAAGCAATGTTCAAAGAGAGCGCGATCACGGGTGTCCTTTGTCTTGGCGGTGAGGCGACCCTTGCAGTCGTTCTGTGTTCCCTCCTGAGCATGCAGAGGCCATGCTGTGTTCTCTGCACAGCCTGACTCCAGCCCAGTGTATACCTGGGTGCAGCTAGTTAATTAGATTTCCCAGGCAACAAGTTGTTGTTTCTACGATGGTTCTTATCTGAGGTTTTCGACTCCTGAGCAAAGTGGCTGAGCACTACTGCGCCCATACAGAGCCTTTCAATCACCTCCTGCAGAGGGTGAAATCAGTCAAACGTCCTCCTCTGGTTGTCTCACAAGCAGACCTCGTCACCTGCTGTGCAATAAGCTAATATACACGGAGACGAGATAGTGTTAATTGTGTGTCTGTGCAGAGATGGGTGCTGGGTGGTAATTCCCCAAAGGTGCACACCCGGTTTCAGTCAGTGTGTGTTTGTACAGGTCAAAATGTTCGTGCTCTCTACTTTGCCACATCCTTCTAACTGGAATTGGTTAGATTTTATCTCTTCTCATCTGCAGTTGATTAGTTCTTTTCTCACTTTGATTTAAAGACACGTGTTCCTTAAATTTACTATGCACATGCAGTGAGTGAGGGTCTTAATTCAGGGAGGATTGTCCAGACACTTGGAGCGTGATTTTTAGTATTATAATTATATTAAAATGAGGATATTTTTGGATGGTGCTAATCACTAACTTGGCTGCCTACTCTGAACATAATGATTATTTTCCAGGATGTTCCTGTCCTCCAGGGTAAATCTAACAATCCTTAAGGGATTAAAACTTTATCTCAACAGTCCTAAGGACAGTCATCCCACTCTGCACCGACAGTACATGTTAGTTGTGTTAGCTCCAACTTCCCTTGCAGCACTCTTGCTGCCCATCTGCCAGCCTGCTGCCGCGTGGTCCTGTACGCTGTGATCCCTGCATCCCCAGCTTTGCCCAGGAGGAAGCGGTGTGGTAGCTCCATTTGACTTGAACAGGGCAAGAACAAGGTTTAAAAAAAAAAACCCACCAACAAAATGTTTGAACAGTTGCATTGCTATGGGCTCAGTTTGGGTGGGGGTGATCAGTGGAGTTAACTCTCCAGTAGATCTGGGTGACGGTAACTTGCACGTGGTGGTTCCAGCAGCTGAGTGCAGCCAGAAGAGGCTTTCTCATTAAGCATTAAAGCTCCTGGGAAGTGTCCACCGGGGCGGTTGTCCTCAGCAGGGCTGGGGCACAGGCAGAGCGGTGCTGCTGTGTGGCTGTTGCTGAAACGTATCGTGTCATGGTTGCGCCGCGCTGGGCAGAAATATCTCTTGGAGGATGCGGTGCTGCAAACAGCACTCACCCGGAACCGCTCGGGACCGCATCAGCTGCAGAAACTGAGATTTATCTGTGCAAGATGGGGAAAAGAGGGGGGTTATCTGTCACCCTCGTGAAATACTGTTCCCCAGGCACCAAGCGTAGGAGCCGATATGGCTAAATTATCCTAAAAACCAGAAGGAGGGAGGCTACAATTTCTGTTTGCGGTATGGAAGGAATAAATTCTGATTTTCTCATGTCCACAGCCCAGCTTGCAACAGGTTTAAAGCGGGGTGCAGATGGCTGCGCAATTAGTGCCAACATCTACTCATTCTATTAGATAAGGCCCTGGGTTTATTTAGAAGAAGCAGATGGAGGGAATACACAATATTTTAGATATCTTGGCAAACTGCGTTTTCCTTAGAACAACATTGCATGTTTGCTGTGATAGTTCTGGCCAAAAAGAAAAAAAAAATCTAAGAAAGAGGGAGAGTGGTATCTTTTGGGAGCGACGACGAGGTGAGCATTAAAGAAGAGACGTTACGTTGCAAGTCTTACGATATCTGATGCCTTTTATTAATCCCAGTGACAAGAGTAGAGTTTCAGCTTTTACTTCAAAGTGTGTATTTTGTGTGGCTTATAGACTAAAGCTTGGAAACATGACCCTGGCTGCCTACAAAAGCTGAGGAATCACAGGACAAATTGAGAGCTCTAATTTTTTTTTTTTCTTTAATGGTCTCATGACTTTTAATCGAGCCTTGTGGATTTTGGGGCTGCCTACTTAATCCCAGGGTGTGACTGCTGGCAATACTCGTCTCTGAGCAAGGGACACCTGCTGCAAGGTGGAAAATCTTGGGGTTTGGGTCCTTTGGGGCAGTAGATTTGGACAGGAGGTGTATGAGGAACACACACACCTGCTGCTTGCTCAGAGCATTCGTAGGCAAAACCTCCCTCAGAGAGCAGTGACCTCGGTGACGAAGGGTCCTGTGACTATCTGTGACATGGCCGCAGACCAGGTCCCTGGCCAGCCTCCCTCCAAAGGGACAAAACACATCCCTGTGCCCTCTTGTAGAGGTACCTGATGGCTTTCCAGTCTTTGTCCTTTTCGGAACTCTGGGCTGACAGAGAAATTTCCTCTAGGGACGTTGGCCAGGGATGGATGGGGTAAAATTTTCTTGTCTTGTTGAATTCAACTCCAACATCGCCCAGCTTGATTCCGGCTGTGTCTGGGAAGGGGCAGGGCAGCAGAGGTAAGGGAGTCAGTGCTGGCCCACAGGCTGTAGGGTGGTGGTGTGATGTGGTGGGTGTTGGGAGCCCATGGCCCTGAGAAGCCGTCAGAGCCATTCAACATGCACCTGGGAATAACAACAAACCCAGTTTCTGTCCCAGTATCTCTGGAGTTCAGTATTGGCGCACATCCACGGCTTAAGGAGTTAGCTGTGAACTAAATGCTCGATGTAGCGTCTGCTCGTGATGGTCCTAAACTGGAAGTCATGAGCACAGTGCTGAAACCCGGTCAGTAGATGAGCTAGCCCCAGGCACCCAGATTGCAGGAGGCTGTTTCGCTGGCACAGGACCCTCCCAGCTGACAGAGCGGGCAGAGGAGTGAGGGTCTCCCCTGCACAGAGGGATTGTGGCTCTGCAAGGAAATGCCAAAGGAGTGGTGGGTGCTTGTACACCCTCTAACAGCATTTGATGCTTTGGTATATCAGGTTCTAGCACCTGGACGCTTGTCCTCCACACTGTGCAAGCTGCAGTGTGACCCGAGTGTCACTCCTTGGACATAGCACAACTCCCCGTGGCTTGTGTTGGGAGGATGAGCACAACCAGAGTGATGAAAGGAGGAGAGGTGCGATGACACGGTGATGGCAGCAGAGACCTGTTGTTTGTCGACATTTTGCTACATTGTGGGGGAAAAAAAGAGCAGGAATGAACTCCTGGTAAAGCTCTCTAGGTAGGATGGCTCTGTTCAGTTTGTGTGATGTTTTCGGTTCTCTAACTGGTCAAGTGTACAAGTACATCGAGGTGCGGATGATGCTGATGGTCCATTCCTGCCAGTTCTCACCCGTCTGGCTGTGCCAGGGAGGCTGAGTGCTGGAGTGGACACAGAAACTGCACAAATGTGGCAGCAACTAACTCTCCTCTCTCTACCTTCCCATACGTTATGTGAATGTTCTTGGCTCTCGTTTTGCGTGCTGTGTTTATCTTGACTCATTATCTGCCCATCTCTACATTGTTAGAGTGCTCGGTGATGCAGTGGCAGGGTGGGGTGGATGCCCTCGGAGGAACACCACCCCTCCAGAAACTAGTGCAGGGCTCAGCGCAAAAGCAGAGCCTGCAGTGCAGAAGGCCCCCAGAAGACAGTAACCCAACAAGAGGTCTCCTTTCCATCCCAACTGATGTGCCCGGCACTGACAGATGTTTTTCCTTCTCCTTTGCACCAGCCCCTCATCAGCTGCTGCTTCCCGTCCCTCTCCTGCCAGCTCCAGCAGCACCGGTTTGGCACCCCAGGAGGGAAGGCTGAGCTCTATTCTGACCCATTTTGGTTTGTTTTGATTTTTAAACACCCGTGTCATTTGAAAGCGAATATATTTTCGCTCAACTCATGAACAACTACTCCTGGGGATGGGCCAAATGCAAAGGGTGATGTGGTTCAGCTTCCAGATCACCCAGATTTCATCCCCGCTCCCAGGACAGCCTGGCAAGGAGGCTCTCGGTGGTGGTGCTGTAAGGAAGAAGGGTTGAGATGTGCTTTTAGTGACTCAGACCTCTTACCTCCCGCAGCGTCTGTGCTGCCCTGCTAGCCCACCTGGCAGAAAAATACATCCCCATCCACCCACCAGCGGTCCTGTGCCCAGTTCTGAACTAGTCAAGGGCAGAGTCATGCTCCTCCTGGCTTTCTGGCAGAGCAATGAAAGATAGTGTCTAGTCTGGGTGACATTTTTCATGCACACAGGATTTGGGGGTTTGTATTTTTCAGGAAAATAGTAGCTTTAAATCAAGTAAAAAATATTTACTGACTTGACGTGAATTGCTTTTGCTGAAAAGGAAAACACATTAAAAGTCACAATACTTCATTTTAGAGTTTGACAAATGAAACAAACGATCCCAAATGATGTTTCATTGCTCTCTCACTTCCCCTCACCAGAATAGAAATGCATGATTGTTTTGTTGACCCTGAACTTCCCCTCTCCTCTTGAAGAATCCTGTTTCCTCCTGAGCTGTACCCCTCCATGGCTTGCCCATACACGAGAAACCATGAGGTGGGATGTGTGACACCCGAGTCTCCAGGAAAGCGCCCTGGGGCCCCAGCTCCTGCTCTCTGCATCCTCTGACACCAGGAACAAAATTCTGGGATGCCGAATTTCCAAGGACAGAAAGCAGCAGCAGCCGTCTCTCCTGTGTGATGTTAATGTAGCGAGACTCCAGGTCCAACCTGCTTTCCAGCCACCAGGAAGTTCAGGATGATTTTAACTCCTCTGAGCTCAGTTTCCCCAGCGTGAGCTCACTAAAATGTTTTGGACACGCGCGTTTTCCTGCCAGCTGTCGCTGCTTATTGCGAACAAACCTCCATGGCGCGGTATATTCATGTCTCTCCTGCTTAGAAGCAACAAGGACTTATTTGAGCAATTGCCTCGTAACCAGAATATCTTCCTCCACCCTGGGCAGAAGCCAAGCCCTCGGCGCTCTGCAAAACCTCGTTCGGTTTGTTTGAGCGTCGCACGCTGCTCGGTCGCTGGGTCTCGCTGTAGCGGAGGAGTGTCTGTCTGCAGATGCTCTTCTCCTCCCCGGATCCTGGCTCAGGGATTGCAGTCAGAAAAGCAGGTTGCAGGTGGTTTTTTGAGGGGGGATTCTGCTCTCATTTTGCTGTCTCTCCTCCCAGCACTCTGGAGCATCTCTGCGACGCAAAGAGGAGGAGAGGGTTTGTGTTCATGGCCAGGCAGCTCCCAGTGTGCTGGAGGCTGGTGGCAAATTCAGTGCCGGCTACAAAAGGCTCGGAAATGCCCTCGTTTGGTGTGAGACCGAGGAAGGAATTTGCTGTCTGTGCCTCTGAAGCAGAGCAGCTCCATCCTGTTGAATATTGTTATTTCCTCAGTGTATTTTATTTTGCCCTCTGTTCCCTTCGTGTTATAGCTAAAGAGAGGTTTATCCTTTACCATAGCAGGGACGTTCTGATGGGAAAAGTCAGTTTTGGGACAAACAAGTTTATCTGAGCCAGGGGATCAGCCCGAGCTGCTCAGAACAGGCTGGTGTTTAGGGAAGGGCTGGGACCTGGTACGTTGTGTTGTAGCTGTGCTTTGCAGGGAAGCAGTAGGCTTAGATGCAATATGAGGTATCCACTTGGGTGCTTGGTGTTGGACATCCAAAGGAGGGGCAGAGAGCTGGCAGGCTGGAGCCATTCGTGTGGGAGGGACCATGGACAGCTGGTGGGGAAGGCACCAGCGTGGAGTGATGGAGTCAACAGATGAACCTGGTAACGCCGTAAATTAAACTCTACAATTAGCATGCCAGATCCACTTATCGGCTCAGACCTGGTGTCGACTGTGTGTCTTTGGTAGTCGAGATAAATCTCACACACCGTGAAATCAAACTGAGTGAAAAGGGGCATCTTTCCAACTGCTCCAGCCGCTGCTCGCACAGATGTGTGCTGTGGATGGAGAACAAGGGAGCAGCAGGACTGGCGGCGGCATCGCTGTGCTCCAAATGCAAGCCAGGCTCTCTGTGCTGAACAAACGGCTGCCCGCATCCCAGGGGCTGGCTCAGGGCACCCCTGGGCTGGTTGCCTTCACTGACCTGACCTCAAGTCCAGGACAGCCAGCACACATCAGCAGTGTATGACTGAATGATGTCTTCAGTGTGCGCTCAGGAGTTAAAAAGGTGAAAAATGCTCATTTTGATTTGCAGTGCAGTGGAGGTGCCTCTCAGCAGACAGGCACCCCTGTAGCACTCACTGTGTCCTTTTGCAGCTTTTGGTGTATGAAACTGGTGTGGTTTCGCCCTGGGAGTTTTGCTTATTGGCTTCATCTGCTGCCGAGACTTTGTTCTCTATTCCCGGTACGTATGAGGAAACTGCAGTGAGCGATGCCCTGTTGCCACAAGTTACCAGAGACCATGGTGCCTCTTTATCCACGGCGCTGTCTGTTTGCTGTTGATGCTCTGGTAGTCCTTGGAGATCAGTGCCACAGGGACATAATATTTCTTAGTGCAATGCCTCCAATCACAGAATCACAGGATGGTTTGGGTGGGAAGGGACCTTAAAGCCCATCCAGTGCCACCCCCTGCTATGGGCAGGGACACCTCCCACTAGCCCAGGTTGCCCAAAGCCTCATCCAGCCTGGCCTTGAACCCCTCCAGGGATGGGGCATCCACAGCTTCTC
The DNA here is from genome assembly GCF_000699245.1 of Pterocles gutturalis. Taxonomy (NCBI): domain Eukaryota; kingdom Metazoa; phylum Chordata; class Aves; order Pterocliformes; family Pteroclidae; genus Pterocles; species Pterocles gutturalis. Next base: position 11,811 of record NW_010107909.1, read on the forward strand.
TGGGCAACCTGGGCCACTGCCTCACCCCCCGCACAGGAAAACATTTCTTCCTCACATCTCATCTCAGTCTCCCCTCTTTCAGCTTAAAACCATCACCCCTTGTTCTATTCCTCTGCCCCCCTGATGCAGAGCCCCCCCCATCTCTCCTGTAGCCCCCTTTCAGCACTGGAAGCTGCTGGAAGGTCTCCCCGGAGCCTTCTCTTCTCCAGGCTGCACACCCCCAACTCTCTCAGCCTGTCCTCGCACGGGAGCTGCTCCAGCCTGCTCCTCTGGCCCCGCTCCAGCAGCTCCGTGTCTGTCCTGTGCTGAGGCCCCCAGAGCTGGGGGCAGCACTGCAGGGGGGTCTCTGTAGAGCAGAGTAAAGAGGGAGTATCCTCTCCCTCGACCTGCTGGTAGGCAATAACCCTCTATTTCTTGTTTCCCCTCCCTAATCCATCACAACTCGCTGCCGTCATCCTGCAGCTCCTCCACCCACTGCCTCTGTGACTCCAGTGGTCCCACCATGTGCAGGGCAGACACTGGGAAAGTCAGTGTTTCCAAATAACAACTATTAATTCAGAGGCTGGG
>NW_010107909.1:12396-13214 GCF_000699245.1 Pterocles gutturalis
CCTACACTGGGTGGTGAGCTGCCAGTATCCCCGAATACTGGAACGTCTCACTAGCCCCAGCCAGAAGCACTCTGCGGGCTGGGTTGGGGTTAAAATACTTCAGTCGTTCAGGAACGCAGCAGGCAGAGCAGCCTCCCGTGGCAAATGGTTTCAGAGGAAAAAAAAGAAATGGAGAATAAATATTTTTGTAAATTTTTAATGCCCTGCATATGCTTTTGAAGGGAAAACACCAGTCAAAAAGCCCAGCGTCTTAAGCTGAATTTTATGGACTTTTTTTTTTTTTTTTTTGAGGGAAATGAATCTTTTCCGTAGAATTTCTCATTTTGAAAGGATTTGTTCTTTCCACTTAATTTTTACTGGAAAACTCCCCAAGTGTTCCCACAGTGGTGTGGGACTGTGAAGACCTTGCAGGTAGCACAGACAGAGGTGACAGTCAGCCCATGGACCACTCGTAAATGGGGGAAACATCTTTAAACTAGTCAGCCAATATTTACAAAGAGATTTATTTTACTGATTTTTTTTTTTTTTCCACTGCTTTCTCTTTCCTGGGGTAACTGGGGCTTGTTGAGTGTCAGCAGCCTGTGCCCAAAGTTGGGCTCTAGGAACGAGGGTGATTTACTGGAATTTTCTGCGCTCCGGCTTCTGCCAGAGACGTTGGGGTGGACGCTGCTGAGGCACCTGCATTAGGCGGGGTTGAATCTGTGGGTAGGAAGTGACGGTTGCTCTTTCTTTTCATAAGGCAGCTGCCGTGCTGCTGGCTGGTTTCATCTTTGTCGGAGGGAAGCTGCTTGGTGGGTATTTAGCCTTTGTCCTAATCC
>NW_010107909.1:13236-48174 GCF_000699245.1 Pterocles gutturalis
TGCTGAAGAGATTGGTTCGGTTCTTAGGAATGGCTGCTGAGGGGGTAAAGTCTTTGAAAAAATTGCTGCTTCCACTTACTTTCTAGGACTAGAGTTTACAATAAATAGAAAGGTGACATTAGAAGTGCCTACAATTTGTGCAACTCCTCCTCCAGCAGAACCTGCCCTGGCACCAGCCCTGTCCAGTAGCGAGATCCCCTTGGAAGTGTTAATTGTTCTCGGTTATTAATCTCGCTGCTTTTGCTGTAGCTGTGTGTTATCTGCTCGCAGCAGACACGCTGGAGCTGCTGGACTTGCAGCCAGTTCCTGTTCTCCCCTGCACGTCTCAGGCCATCTCTGGTGTGATTTATGGATGGTGACGCCAGGAAACTAGCTGGAAAACACTTTCCATCCCTGCAGATTTGGTCTGTGCCGAGGCTGGACTGACCCGTGGTGTGGTTCTCCTCTAGGCAGAGAATGGCTAGAAACCCCCCACATCTGCGATCATCTCTTCTTGGCTCTCCCTTGGGATGTCTCCTGCGTTTCTGCTCCTCCTCCTCCTCCTGCCTTGGGGAGATGCAGAGCACCTCTGTCACTCAGTCCCGAAAGGATTGTCTGGAAAGGTGAAATAAATCCATGAACAGGTGATTGAGGCAGGAGGAGGACAAGGTGGGGATGATTCTGAGGAGCAGGTTTAGATTTTTCCCCACTCTGCTTCTCAGGATTTCTTACAGTCCCAGAATGGTTTGGGTGGGAAGGGACCTTAAAGCCCACCCAGTGCCACCCCCTGCCATGGGCAGGGACACCTCCCACTAGCCCAGGTTGCCCAAAGCCTCATCCAGCCTGGCCTTGAACCCCTCCAGGGATGGGGCATCCACAGCTTCTCTGGGCACCCTGGGCCACTGCCTCACCCCCCGCAAAGGAAAAAGCTTCCTCCTAATATCCAATCTCAGTCTCCCCTCTTGCAGTGTAAAACCGTTCCCCCTCATCCTATCCCTACACTCCCTGATAAAGATTTAGAGATCTGGGGCTGAGCCTGACGGCGTTTCGTGGTGTTTGCTTTGGTCAGGGCTTCAGTAAGGAGGTTCCTTACCAGGCAGCTCTGAAAAGTGCAGCATCAAACTCTTGCTGACCCAGGACACAGAAATGGTGAGCTCTGAGGTGCTTGCTGGGTTACTAATTATTTATGTTAGCATCACATTCAGGAGATGAACTTTCCCTTCTTTCTTTACTTTCTTTTATACCCAGAGGAATAAGCTGTTTTTATAATTTATCCCAGGCTTTGCTAGAACAAAAGTTATCAGGCATTTATCACAAATTTGGTCTCTGTCTCTGGGGACAGGTGTCAGTCAGAGCTTGTTGGTGCGGGTGGGGATACAGAAAGCAGCATTGAATCAAGTTATCGTAAAAGTCAGGCAAGAGTGCGGCAGTCCTGAGCACCGTGGGGCTGGCAGGATGCGTGCCCAGAGCCACAGCAGCATGAGCAAGAAAAGTCTGATGGTCAGCCACCCTGCTTGTAAAAGAGGCAAATTGCACAGAGGAACTAACTTAATGACTTTTTTTTTTTTGCACTTAAACACTTGAAGTGTTATCAAAGACAGCATCCCGAGCCCACCAAATCTCAGTGTTTCTGGACAATCTGTTAAGATAAACGGGCTGCAGATCAATCCATTTGTTTGTCTTTGTGAGGTTATCTCCTCAGATCTTCTCTTTCGCTGTTTTTTTACTTTTCACAGCTGACTTCTTCTTCCTGCACCGGCTCCCCCATCACCTCTGCTTTGTTCTCAGCTGAGCAGGCAGGGATGCTTCGGCAGGATTGTTGGGATGTGCTTGTCAGCCGGCTCCTTTGATCTCTTAATTATCATTAAAAATAAGAGAAAGATCCAACTTGTTCTGGCCTAACTCACAGTGGCTCCTGCGAGCTTTTGGTTGGAGTGGAGGAAAAAGTAAAGCAGAAAGATGGCATGTAGGCAAATGCCACAGACTTAATTAAGGCTTTTCCCTCACTGGAGCATTTTCCCTTATGTGTCTGTGAACAGTTTAGGGGAACGGGCTGCTGAGGAGCTCTAAACTGGTGTTACACCATCTCCAACCCGGCACAGCTTCCCTCTGCCGAGCTGCTTTGCTGGGCTCCAGCTGCTGCCCAGGTCTTCACTGGCTCTTCACCAACTTTCTGCCAGTGGGTCCTTCTAAGCAGTAGCACCCTATATCCCTGGAGGGGTTCAAGGCCAGGCTGGATGAGGCTTTGGGCAACCTGGGCTGGTGGGAGGTGTCCCTGCCCATGGCAGGGGGTGGCACTGGATGGGCTTTAAGGTCCCTTCCCACCCAAACCATTCTGGGATTCCATGTCCTAGGGCTCCTGGGATGGATGCTGACCCCACAGCTCTTCTAAAAGACCCTCTCTGCCCCGGTTGCATGGTTTGCACAGCCCGCCCGGGGCTGCAGAGCCGGGGCTGTGAGCACGCAGAGTGTGAAAGCTGCTGCAACCAGTGCTCCCACTTCAACCAGTGCAGGGAATGTGCTGGGTGCCCGCTGGGGCTGTATCACCAGCAGCCTCAGTTACCTGCAAGGTTCAAATGTGGATTTTGAGATCTAGAGCTACCACCTCATCCCCTTGGTCTCCTGTTTCGTCCACCAAAAGTGGCTTTATTTAGGATGCAGCTGTATTTTTTTTTAAATTTATTTCTCTCTAGGGAAAATCTGGCCAGGGTTGTGTGGTTTTTCAAGAGTGGCTGATGCATGCACAGGTGTAGCAGGGACAGCCCAGCCCTGCTGGTTCATGTGATCAGGCTGGTATCTGGTGAGATCCACGGACGGACCAGCTCTCCAGCCATGGGGGATGGTGGGCTGCAGGGCGCCCTGGGGAGGTCAGCTGGGGGGGCCACAGCACCAGTGAATTAATGGGAATTAATGACTGATGGGGTGTTTTGACTGGGGGAAGGTTGTTGTAGTTTGAGCAAATTGTTTTTAGCATCAAGCCTATTAGGAAGAGAGGACTGGAACAAAGACCTCCAGCCACTGGAACACTTACTGGCACTATGGGACTAATTGCTGGTGTCCCCCATTTGCTCCCATATTCCCTTTGAATTTAGAAACAAAACAATGAGTGTATCAAGCACCCCTCCTCTCAGCTTGTACCAGGAACCGGGGCTCTGCCTGCTGACAGCACAAATCCATCTCAGCTCACTGGAGACTAATTGGCCGTTAGCAGCAACATCCAAGGTGGATGTTGAAGATTATCTTTTGACTCGAAGTGCGTGCTGTTCCCAGACTGCCGAGGTTTATAAGCGAGCAATTAAGTTGTGAGGATGCGGGGAAGGGAGAAAAGGAACGCAATGATTGGCATGGGTGCAAAAGATTAAATTACAAGTCTCTGACTGTGATGGCTCCTAGTTTAAATTATCTCCTGTTGCTCATGTTCAAACTACACCAGTAGGGCTGATGTAATGTGAATTTTCTGGTTGTGAAAATGCAGGAACAGGTGTCCTATAGAACAGACACTCTGCTCCTTGGGTCCTGGCTTGCTGCTGCCTCTTTTGCCATCCAACGTCTCAGCATGCTTTTTTCCTGATCTCCAGCACCTCCCGCGGATGGAGTCTGGCCCTTTCCGCACAGCAATGCTGAGCCTGCTCTTCCCTGGCCCACGCTTGGCAGCAGCGCTAAGTCAGTCAGTAAGTCAAGGACAGGCTTTATCTCTGAGTGTGGCTGTGCCGTGAGCCCTCCCTGCACCGCCGCATCCTCTGCAGCCCAGTTTGCCAGCATCCTGCATTGTACATATTACACAGTAAAACTCTGTGTCCCAATTTGAAAATCTCTGCTTTTTCTTGTGGGTTTTTTTGGCAGGCTTTTTTTCTGGTGTGTGTTTTTGGTTGGGTTGTGGGTTGGTTTTTTTTGTGTGTTTGTTTTTGTTTTTTTTTAAATGGTAACTGGCCACTTTGCTGAATGCTCAGCAGCTTGTTATCAGGAGTGGAGCAAAAGGGCTCCTTGGCAGGTGCAGATAAATTATGGATGCATGCTGCGGGTGCTCTGCACCTCTCAGAGCATCTCTGCTCCAGCATGGGATGCTTGCAGCGTCCGGGTGCTTTAATCCCCAGGGGACCTCTTGGGATAAGTCTGGCAGCCTCCTGCCAGCTCTGCCTGTGGCACCTCTGGAATCCCACTTTCCAGGCAGGTTTGCAAGTCCCTCTTGCTGCTGTAGCTCTGGGGGAAGGGTCGGCGAAGTGTCAGGTTATGGGCAGGGTTGGGTCTGGGTGGGCAGCGCTTTCAGCAGTTGCGGTTAACGAAGTGGTGGCATCTTCTATGCTTGGTACCGGGTGGTTGGGGGCTTGCAGACCCTGTTGGCGGGCTGGTTGTGCAGCTACTTCCACCTCTGTAAAACAGCCTGGAGACAAACCTGGTAAAAGCTAATGGCAGATGCTTATGATCACTTTAAAGCTGAAAGAGGGGAGATTGAGATGAGATGTGAGGAAGAAATGTTTTCCTGTGCGGGGGGTGAGGCAGTGGCCCAGGTTGCCCAGAGAAGCTGTGGATGCCCCATCCCTGGAGGGGTTCAAGGCCAGGCTGGATGAGGCTTTGGGCAACCTGGGCTAGTGGGAGGTGTCCCTGCCCATGGCAGGGGGTGGCACTGGATGGGCTTTAAGGTCCTTTCCAACCCAACCCATCCTGGGATTTTATAAATGGTGCAGTCGATGGGAGCTGGTGAGAGGGGTTTTGCCCTGGACTAACTGTGTGGATGGCCAGTGTTAGAGAAGCCCTGCCTCAAGTCAAGAGTATTTTAGTTGAAGCATCATTGGAAGTGCTGCAGTAATTAATGAACACAGTTTTGCTGTTCTCTCTCCAGGTCAGTGTGCCTTTCAGGGTCTTCACTCGAAGAGTGTGTATCCTTGTGGTTTGTGGACGCTGTGACAATATTTCTTCCTTTGCTGTGCCCTAGAACAGTGAAACCATTTCATTTTCTGTGCAGAGGACTTAAACTGTTAAGAATCATTCCAATGTGGGAGCTGTATTTCTTATCAGAGTTACTGTAGTGTGTCAGAGGAAATACTTGCACCCTGGATATTCTCCTTAAATAAGATGCTCTGAACAAAAGTTAATCTTGCACACACAGAGTAATTTGCCTACATAGAAACTGCTTCAGGTATTAGGAAACACCAAACATCAGTACTTGGGGGATTTCTGCATTTATGACAGGGAAAAGCTCTGGCAGGTAATTTCTAGGATAACTGAGGGGTTTGTTTCCCTCTCACCATCCCCTGAAAAACAGGGTGTGCTTTTCTCCAAGCACATGGCACTGCTCTTTAACATCCAGAGCCAGGGCTGTTGGCTGTGTGTGAGCAGCCTCACGAGCAGGCTGCTGCTGGGGATGTTCTCGTGGGCTGAGCAAGGCTCAGAGCCTGCGAACTGATGGTTTTCAGTGGATACAATTTGCATTCTGATCACAGGTAGAAAGTTCAAAGCAGTCTGAATATTTGCTGGTTTTACACAACCTGCTTTAGAAACAGGAATTTGCACTTAATCTCATTTTTTTCCCTCTTTCCCCATTTCCATTTAGGATTCTGGCCACTGCTGGGACTGACTTTGACCTGCGGACCCTGCGGGCTGTCCGAGTGTTGCGACCCCTGAAGCTTGTGTCGGGAATCCCAAGTGAGTGTCACCATCATGTCATCTTCACAGCCAGACGTGCTCCAGAGCTTTTGGGGTGCTACATCCTTTTCTGAGCAATATTTTCTTCCCCTGCTTCTTTGTGGTCTGTGGCTCCTGCCCTTGCCAGGTTCTGATTTTCTGTCATCCCCTTTTGTGTCCAGCCAGCTGATTTCAGCACTGCATCCCAAACTTGCGGGCGAGCGGCAGGGATTTGTCCTTGGACTCCTTTGCCTTTGGGGTTGAATTAATTCTCTGGGGTGTGAAGACCTGAGACCCAAATGTTGCAGCTTCCAGGAGCCTAGCCTGGATCTTCTGACAGCTTTTACCAGCTGAGCATCTTGCACTGGGGATTTTACCCCTTTAATAAGGGGAAAAAACGACGGGAAAGAGCAGACAGGACCTGGTCTTGCCTACTCAATGGGCAACTGGATATATTTTCCATGCTAAGGTGAAGGGTGTGGGTGCTCCGGTGAGGAGCTGCATCGTGCCTTGCTGGTGCCCTGAAATCACCCAAGTCCCCGCACCGTTCCTTCCTTTTCTTTGTCGCTGTTCACCAGCTGCTCTGGGGAGCCGGAGATTGCTGTCAGGAGCGTATTTCATTTCTGAATGTGGAACAGAGAGATTTTTTTTCCCTTCAGCAAAAGCCAGTGAAAGGGAACCTGCTCGGTGGGATGCTCTGTCCTTCTCTGCATTAACCCCTTGGCAGCCAGACGCCTCCTCTCCTCCTGGGCATCAGCTCTGCCTCCTCCCTGGCTGCTTCAGAGCTAAAATGTTGGTGCCGGAGAAATCCAGCAAGAGGTTATGCTTTGCAATAACAGCATCAAAAATTCCTGAACTCAGCATCCTTTCATGGGCAGGGCTTGAAGCTGAATTCCCACACAGGAGAAGTCCTTGGCTAGTCATTTATTATCAGGATCTCTAACATGGAGATGTTCCTAGTTGCTTTTTCATGGACATCTTGCCCGTGCAAGGCAATATGGTGCGGTGGTGGTGACAGTCTGAGGATGTCAGAGAAGTGAGGTGGCCCCTCAGGGGTGTCCCTGTCCCACAGTGGGTCGCATGTTCCCCCCAGGACGTGCTCACCCACCCAGTCCTAGACCAGCACGGTATTTTCCCCCAAAGCATTATTTGCACTCATATTTTCAGTGCTGCTGTGAAAGCTGTGTGCTGTGGGTTTTTTTTTCCCTGTAGTGAATGTAGAGCCTTGAGGTGCATTCGTACACAAGCACAGTATAGGCTTTTCTTCTACACTCTCAGTATTTTTCCCCTCCAACAGCTCTTCCTGCATTTTTTTTTCTGCATACACCCTATTGACTTCAGCAGTACTGTACAAGGTGGCAAGACAATGATGATCCTTCATTCTCCCTGCCTTAGGACAGGCCACCAAGGTGGCTTTCAGCTGCTGCTTACCGCTGAGGTTTTTTCTTTGTTAGGTGACATTATCTGCCACCTCCATCTCTCCAGCCTCTCTCGCCTTATCTCCCCTGGTTTTAATTGAAAATGAGTTTTAGTGCCGGTGAAAAAGATACGGATGGATAGCCCTGGAGACAGGGTTTTGTTTCTCCAGAAGCGGGGGGTGATGGCAGGGCAGCATCACAGCTATTCCGTGTATGATGGAGGGAGATGCGGCTCCTGGGCTGGGGGGACCCCAGCAGTGCCCGGCTCTGCTGCTGGAGCTGCCTGAAGGACCTCGTCCAGCTCCTGGCTGAGTCTTGGGACTCCACCAGCTTCAGCAAAAGTCCTTTTTGTGTCTCTGAAGCTTCAGAGACCTTTGAATCTGGGACCTGAAGAAAAGGGGTGAGAAAAAGAGAACTCTCCCGTGTCCCTTTCTGACATCGTGGGTATGTTACAGCTGTATGAGGTTTTTTATAGCTCTCTGGGAAAAGCAGCACTGCCACTCCTAAACCTTCCCTTAGCTCCTCTCTCCTGCCTTGCCCCCACTCTCAAGCCCTCATTTTCCTCCCCTCACTGATGTCGTGTCTGTCCTTGTCCCCACAGGTCTGCAGGTTGTCCTCAAGTCCATCATGAAGGCGATGGTGCCCTTGCTCCAGATCGGGCTGCTCCTCTTCTTCGCCATCGTGATGTTTGCCATCATCGGGCTGGAGTTTTACATGGGGAAGTTTCACAAAACCTGCTTCTCGAACGAGACCGGTGAGCTTCCAGCTTCGCTCCCCTCCCAGCGTATGGTCCCGATGCTTCTGGTCCCTGTCACCTCCCCAGGATGCTTTCTGTCCTGCTCTTGGGTTACTTTTCCTTTCTCTTCTTCCATGTCTGGTGCATTCTCTCCCTCTTTACCCACCTACTCTAACAGCCTTTTGTGCTCACCCTACATGCACTGGGACAGATTCTGCTCCCTCTGTTACCCCACCATGACACCCCTGATGCTAGAGGGTTGCTCTCAGTCTGCACAAGAGTGAGATGAAGGTGCCTGGAGCCTTCTCTCATGGGAGAATTTTTTCATAGTAGAAATACAGAACCAAAATCTCATTCTGGCATATTGCAGGGTGGGGATTTTTTTTTGTTATTTTTTTGATTCACTGGTCGCTGTTTATATCTTCACTGGATTTAGCTCTATGAATAGCTGCTGAACGTTGAATTTCCTTGCACGGTTTCTGCGGCAAGTTGCATGGGTATGAGAACTTTGGTGTGAAATGGTAAGATTGGAGAGACTGGGAGCAACCAAAAAATATTAAAAAGGACGACAGATGGAAGGCAAGGAGCCCTTTGATGGAGAAAGGATTAAAATGTCCTTCAAACAGAGAAGGGCGAGGGAAATTGGGCACTGCAGAGTAAATAATGCATCTGCCTGGGAAGAAGTGATAAACCCTGGAAGATGGAGGTGGAGAGGAGTGATGCCCAGAGGCTCTCAGCTGGGACAGGCTGCTGTGTCAAAGCTAGCTGCTTGGCCATGGCTCAGAACTCACTCCAATTTAAAAAAAAAAAAAAAAATTCCATGTAATTTTAAAATATTCCTTTATAGCAGTGCTAATGTGTGTTGGTTATCTGGGCTATCCACAGATGAAAATATCGTCTCCAAGAGCTTGCAATGTTAGGTACAATTGACTGTCTTTAACACACAGTCTTGTATTTTCAGTGATTATCACTAATAGGTCTTAATATTGATTTATTTATATGCATTCAAATGGTAATAAAACAACATCCCTGCCAAATCTCTGGGCATCCTTCACAGCACTTTCCAACAAGAACATGGAGACAGTTTCAGCTATTCCGTTTACACAGAGCTTTGCAGAAGCTTATGTTCCTATGTAATGTCAGAGAAACATGACACAACTCGGAAAGGACAGTCAGGTGTTTTGAGCGAAGCATGACAGTTCCTGGAAGAAATGAATTTTTGGACTGAATTTGCAAGAGAGGAAAAATCTTTTTGCTGGGTGTCTGTGTTCGTGCCCAGCAGAAGAGGTCTCAGCCCACTGCAGGGTCTCTGGGGCCACTGCGGCAATTACAGGGAGTAATGACAGCGGTGATGACATGGGTGTGCAGGAAACAGAAGCGTTCCTGGTGAGAGGGCAGGGAGAAAGCAATTATGAACTGGGTTGCATTTTCTAGGAGCTTTTTCAGGTCTGTTAAGTTGCAACCAAGGTGAGTGATTTTCTGGAGCACCTCCTGTTGGAGGACAGGCTGAGAGAGTTGGGGGTGTGCAGCCTGGAGAAGAGAAGGCTCCGGGGAGACCTTCCAGCACCTTCCAGTGCTGAAAGGGGGCTACAGGAGAGATGGGGGGGCTCTGGGTCAGGGGGTGGAGGGATAGGATGAGGGGGAACGGTTTTAAGCTGAAAGAGGGGAGATGGAGATGAGATGTGAGGAAGAAATGTTTTCCTGTGCGGGGGGTGAGGCAGTGGCCCAGGGTGCCCAGAGAAGCTGTGGATGCCCCATCCCTGGAGGGGTTCAAGGCCAGGCTGGATGAGGCTTTGGGCAACCTGGGCTAGTGGGAGGTGTCCCTGCCCATGGCAGGGGGTGGCACTGGATGGGCTTTAAGGTCCCTTCCAACCCAAAGCATTCTGTGATTCTATGATTTTTTGCATCCTTGGTTTGCACGTAGTGGCTGCAGGCTGGGCTCTGAGGCTCTCGCTGATGGGCTGACTTTGGCCAGGTGGCTAAGGAGAAGAGTGATACTATTTTTTTTTCTCCTCCCCACAGAAACTAGTTAACATAAAAGGGAAAAATAAAACCCAAAGCTGTTTGTGCTCTCTGCAGACAACTCTCTGACATCAGTGATGACCGAGAGATCTCTGTGCCAGGCTCGGGGACTGAGAACAGATTTTTGCCATGGGTCATGTCATACGTAAGCAACTCTTGCTTGCTGGGTGCCTCCCAGCTAGGAATTGGGAGTGCAGCCGAAAAACCATTGTGTGCATTGTGTGCCTCTGCATCGCAGCACCTGGCATCATGATGGGAGGATGCGGCGTGGCCGGGCTCGCCTCCCCTAGACCGGGCTCTGCTTTTCTCAAGGGCTGAGGAGCTGGTTGTGGGATGAAATACGGGGATCGATTGCACCCCCTCGGGGGGAAATGGCACGCCGGTGTTTCTGGAAAGGCAGAGAGCGGTGGTGAGGTTTCCTGGCGCTGCGGTCCCCGGTGAGCGGAGGAGCAGAGCATCCCGCAAAGCCCAGCCCAGCCTTTTAGAGCCTAAGTGCTCATCGGCTCCAAAGAGGTGCATTAACAAGCCCAGGCCTGATACCACAGCTCGAAGGGCTGGCTGTGGAAATGGGAACCTCCTCACAGAGATGCCTCTGTCAGAGGGCAGCAGATTGGAGGAGGAGGAGCTGCTCATGCTCGTTTCTGTTCCAAATCCAAAGTGAGCAATCCCCTTGGATTTTTCCTGGAATCGGGAGGCACATGAGAGGTACCAGCTCTCACTTCAGTGCATCACAGAGTGAATCGAGTAGAGGTGTCAGCAGCAAGTGTTGTTATCACCCTGCTGATCCAGCAGGCCTGGGTGGGTCAGGGATAAACTGCAATGAAGAGGGATGCTTGGGACCAAAATAGGGCAAAAGGGTTACTCCAGGCCTTTGCCGCTGAGCCTGGCAGACTGTTCTGAGCTATTGGAAACCTTTCTCTATTTTAATTAAAAAATTGGTAAAAATTAATGGCAGCACATGTTCCAGTGGATGCCTGACTTGTTTCCTTCTCTCTGTCCTGCTCTGCCGACAGAGCATCATTTTTTGAGCAGCCACCCCCTCCAGCTGACCCAGCCCTAATGCCCTGAAGCAGCTCCAGGACAGGAGGGCATCACTTTTGTTTCCCATTTTTCCTTGAGAATCCCCTTTTCTCTGTCTTCCCCAGCCGTGAGAGTAGGGACCACTTCTGGTCTCTTTTTTAAAAAGGAAAAAAACCCCAAACCAACCCATTGTAGTAGATGCACATTGCTTTTTCAGAGCATTAACCTGGCAACAAAAAGGCCAAACAGAGATAAAGCTGGATTCTCTTTTCAGGCACACTCACAAATGGTCTGGGAGAACCAGATTTGACATTTTCTTTTTGCAGGCTTGTCTCATGAAACCCTTTTGAAAGCCTGTGGTGACCCATATGGGAGCTGCAGAGAGATGCCCTGCATTAAGGTGTTGAGTCAACAGGAAAATGCATCACACACACACGCACACACACACAAATCCTGGAGCCACAGCAACAATCTTGTTTTCCTCCTGCAGGCTTTGCTCTTTGGAATGATTATTCCTAATTATTGTTAGCGCTGATCTAGTTTTCCCCCTGGTGGATTTCATTTTGTGCAGTTTGCTGCTCCATTACCATAACGTGTCACTTTTAAAACCCTTTAATATTTCCCGAATTGCATCTCTGTGTAAATAGGAATATTACTTAGTACATTTATTTACTTTGAAAACCCAGCACTTCAGTTTTCCAAACTGCTCTGTGTCGGTGCTTGCAACATCTCTAGAGGGCTGCAACGCTTCAGACTTCACAGCTGACCCTGGGAGATGCTGGTCACCCTTGTGCCCATCCTTGGTGGTCCTTAACTGTGATGGACCCATTCTCCTTTGCCTTCTCTTGGTCTGAAATGACACTCGGCAGCGAAACTCCCTCCTTGCTGCAGACAAGCTGGCAGCTGGGTGCTCCCCAGCATCGCCCTTTGGGGCAGAAACGTGAAGCTCGCAGAGGGGCTGGAGCTCCCAGTCCCCCTCGCAGGCTGCTGGCGGGGTACCGCCTTGTGACAAAGCCAGGGGGTCCTCATGCAGCTGTGGTCTAACATCTGTATCGGGACAAATCTGGGGCTACCCACAAGCAGCTCTTGCTGAAGCCACAGGTGAAGAACCTGCCCTTTTGCTTCAGTGTTATAGAGCCAGTATTTAGCACTCGGTTGTGCTGTGTGTTGGTGGCTCACAGAGTTGGAAGTATGTACCGTTCCCAAGCACTTAATTTTGTTTTACCACTTTTTATTTTTTTCTTTTTTTTTTTTTTTATTTTTTTTCTCTTCTTATCTGTGACATGGCTGAACACCAGAGCAAACTGTAAATTATGAGAACTTCAGGGATGGCTCTACTCCACCCTGCCACTAAACCATCTCTTATAACATAGCAGTATAGAAATTATTAGATGGATGGAATGTCTTTTACGTGCCCATAGTAGCACAAGGAAGCCTGAAATGTAAATGACAGGAGCACCTCCCGTGCGAGGACAGGCTGAGAGAGTTGGGGGTGTCCAGCCTGGAGAAGAGAAGGCTCCGGGGAGAGCTTCCAGCACCTTCCAGTGCTGAAAGGGGGCTACAGGAGAGATGGGGGGGGCTCTGGATCAGGGGTGGAGTGATAGGATGACGGGGAACGGTTTTAAGCTGAAAGAGGGGAGATGGAGATGAGATGTGAGGAAGAAATGTTTTCCTGTGCGGGGGGTGAGGCAGTGGCCCAGGGTGCCCAGAGAAGCTGTGGATGCCCGCGCGTAAAGGTCAGGTTGGATGAGGCTTTGAGCAACCTGGGCTGGTGGGAGGTGTCCCTGCCCATGGCAGGGGGTGGCACTGGATGGGCTTTAAGGTCCCTTCCAACCCAAACCATCCTGGGATTCATGCCGTGGTGCAAGGTGGATGCAGCAGCACTTGACTGGCATCAGTCAGTAACTTTTCCCCCCGCTCTTCTCTGCAGGTGATGAAGTGGGAGATTTTCCTTGCGGAGAGGAGCCTCCTGCTAGGCAATGTGAAAGTGGGACCACCTGCAGGGAGTACTGGCAAGGGCCCAACTACGGCATCACCAACTTTGACAACATCCTCTTTGCTGTGCTCACCGTCTTCCAGTGCATCACCATGGAGGGATGGACCGACATCCTCTACAACGTGAGTCTGCTGCTGGGGCTGTAGGGCTCCTGGAGTGCTATTATGCATTGTGTTAGTTTGGAAAAGGTTGTTCAAGGGAAAAAAAAATGTATTTTCATTTGTGCATTTTTCCCCTATTGATTAGCATCTCACCCTACTTTTTAGGAGGATTGTTCCTATTTTCTTGTGCATTGTTCTGCAGGTCTTGTAGGAGCCTTTGAGCTGCTATCATGGCCTGTGGTGGTTTGAGGCTGCAGACTTGTTTACCTTCAACATGATTTTTTTGTGTCAGCGTGGTGTTGCCGTGTGTAATAACTTGTGTGTGCTGCTCCTAGATGCTGGTGTGCTCTGCTGTATGATGGGTGTCTGAGTAGCAGCATATTCTCCCAATGTCCCATAGAAAATCAGTTACCAAGTTGCACAATATGGGGTAGCAAAACCAGTGACTCATTAATATTTCGTACCTAGAGGTTTCCTCTCTTGACTGGGTCTAGCCTTGGTGATGAAACTTGTAACCTCCATCCATGAACATCAGCTGGATGTTAGCCCAGAGATCCAGTTTTGGCAACTCCAGTACAATTTTCCAAAGCCCCATCAGTCACCTTCACACTGGCTCGGCTCTGCTGGCTGTAGAGAAGACACACCAGGCTGAATTTCCCCACCGGGGTCTTTGCTGGCTGTGCCTCCTGCCCACCAGGACTGTGACTGTCACAGCCACTAGGTCAAAACCTCTTGGTCCCTTTTACGATTTCCAGTTTTACCAAGAGTAGGGCAGCCTCACCCAGTTAACAACTGAATGACTCCGCTGGCTTTCAGGCAGTGTAATGCTCTCATTTGTGTCTGTAACTTATATCTACTCTTTTGAGGCATCCTGTCGTGAGAGGCAAGCACCTAACCTTTGCTAACAGGCTGGGAATAGAGCCCGGCAGCTGGTTTCCAGCATCTGTATGGTATTTCCTTGCGAAGTGTGATAGCCACTCTGTGGGAGCTGCGAGGGACCTGGATAGCTGCTGCAGACCTGGCTCCCTAGCTTTGTGGTTTGCTTAGATCTTCACGTGTTTCTCCAGCAGATGTAAAGTGTTGTGGTTCAGGTCTGCAGGATGGTCCAGCGTCAAGTGGAGGGACAGGAAGGAGAGAGCGACAGGTGATGATTAGTAATGTATGGCTACACTGGCCACTGCTTTACAATGTGGAAAAAAAACCTAAGGTAGGCATTAATAGTGCCTCCAGACGATCTCACTGGCCGGTAGGACTGCGAAGTATTCAGTCTGCTTCATTACAGAGTCTGGACCCATGCAGGGCTCCTTCACAGACCTTCCTGTGAGGGTTTCTGTAGCAACAGGAAAGTATTATTAATACCAACCACAGTAAATTGCAAGGTACAATTCTGCTGTGTTTGAAGGCAATATATCTGATTTATTACCTTCTCCATTCATGGCTCAGTTCCTCCATTTCTTCCTGGTCTCTGCCCACTTAAAGCAATTTCTCCAAGGGTCGATTTCCCCACTGCATGCCATCCTCTTGCCCTGAAACTTCATCACACAACGTATTTCTCCCATTCTCATTCAGCAATCCCACTCCTTTCTCCTAGTGCCAACTGTTGTAAGAAAAGTCCATTAGCATCCCGGCTGGAATCGATTAATCGATACGTGGTGTATTACATCATCTTCCCCCCAAACCGCCTTTTGTTCCACATGCAAAAACTAGAGCTTACTATTGGGGTATTGATTTTGGGGGTTGCTTTGAAAAGTATTACAGTATCATTCTAGGTGACCATTAATCTAATTGGAAACAGATGCCTGGAGGAGATGCAGTTGAGTATTTGTTGTATAATGTCGAGCCTTGTCTGAGACCCCAGCTTAGGATTTAATGCTTGGTGGGTTCCTGTCTCTGGCAGCCATGAGGGTCTCTGGATGGTTTGTTGGGTGGGGGGTGAGTGGTGTGTGTCATGCCACGGGACCACTCAGACAGTGTTCGTGTCACTGGTGCCAGCAGCCACCTCTGTCCCCTCTCCCCGTCCCTGCCCTGGGTGCTGTGTCACCCCTCCCCGTGCGGCTCTGCTCGCTGAGGAGCTGGCTGTGCTTTTGTAGGTCAGTAGCTGAGAAAAGAGGTGGGTGGAGAAGATCCACTCCGTGCAGCCCGTAACTTTTTCACAGCTTCAGTCATCTGCTGTTTTCTGGCCGCTTGGCTTTCAGCTTGGTTTCTTCTGTCTCTACTAAGTTCATCAAAATTAGGAATGAAACAAAAGCCCAAACCATGCTGCAGCAACGTCTGAAAACCCAGCTGCGGGGGGTGTTTGTGGAGGCAGTTGTCAGGACTGTGCAGAGGTCACAGCAATGCAGCCAGCCCGTCCATCCAGCACCAGTCAGGTCACCACTGCACATCAGTGACGCCTGAATCAGCTGGATCCCTACTGGGCCTATACTGGGTTGATATGGGAAGAAGCTGGAAGCTGTTGCCTCTTGCATCCAGCACTCCGATGGTGGGGTTAGGCGAGCGTGTGTTCAGGGTCCTTCTCCTTGGTTTGTGGAGGACAGGGAGGCAGCATGCTTGGGCTTATCCTGCAGGTGAGTGTCAGAGGTTATTACTTGTTCAGGGAGCTTTGATTCACCATTTGGGTTCTCCACTGCTGAGGAGAATGGTTTTGGCCAGGAAAATTTTGTAATGGTGGAGCTAGTTTCCCTGCCAGCCCCAGCTTCTGGTCTCCTCAAGGAACCCAGCATCCCCCTGGTGCAGGATGCTCATCAGAGCTGAGCTGTGAAACCTACTTTCAATGTTTTGCTTAATTAAGATTTGCAAAAGGCTGTGGGACCACAAGAGGCAAGATGCGGTCTATGTAAACTGTGATGATGCACTAGTAAGAAAAAAATCCGGTGCTTTTTCCTCCCACTAACTAACTAGGAAGCAGGGAAGGCTGCTGCTCCTCAGGCTTAGCAGAGCCCTTCCTTCACCCCTCCCTTTGTGTGTCCACTGCCACATGCTGGGTTTGGTTGGGGCAGGTTTGTCCCCTTGCTTGTGCAAACCCTCTCCCTTCCTGCTGGAGCAGACCGCCCCATGGGTCCGTTCTTAGGGCTGAAATCCCTTCGATGCCAGGCAGTCTAGGACTGAGACCCATTACAGGGAAGTTGAGGTTACATTAAGGACTGCTTCCTTAATGGGCCTTTCAGTTCCTTCTGGAAAAGGGTGATTGATTGATTGCCCTGCATTGATAGGGCTTTGTTACTGCTCCTCTCTTCCTGCCACTACATTTGTTGCGGGGTGTTCAGATGAGTCGGGTTTTTCCCTTTGCCAAGGTGGGACGTGCTTTACCTGTTCAGCATTAATTTAACCAAGGGAGAGAGTTTGCTCTGTCCTGAAAGCACGTTCCAGACTGAAAAGCTGGTCTGTGATGGCATCAGGCAAGCTGAAGAACTTGGTGTGAAGTGATGTTCAGGAACGAGTTTGAAGGTGATGTTCAGGAAAGGGTTTGATGGTTTGACTCAGGTCTTTCCAAAGCGAGAGGTGTGTTGTGAAGGGGGGACCCTTTGGAAACGGTTGTTTCCAAAGGACTGGGATTACTTTATATGTGGTCCAGATGCAGCCTTCCTCCAGATTTAGAGAAAAACAGCATCAAAAGCTGGGCTTTGCAGTAAGTAAACTACCTTGCAACTATTCACTCCTTCTCCTGTGATAAATTGAGGAATTAGGAGGGCAGGGAGAATGCAAGCTCACAAAACCCAGCCCAATTTTTCCTTGCTGATCTGCTGTTTATACTTTCACAGAGCTTCATTTTAATTAGGGCCAATGAAAGCTTTCTAGCAAGACTTTATCTGGAAGGTGATTTATGCTCGAAGCAAAAAGACTGAATCATCAGTTGGGTGAAATGCTTTAAGAACAAGCTGGGGAAAACTCTTCCCTGAATCAGCAGCACAACAGCACCAGAGCGATTGCTCTGAGCAAGCACTGCTGTGAGCTGCAGATTTTCTACTTCAAAAGATCTAAGGAGCAACAGGTGATTTAGGAAAGTTGCTGCGTCCTGAGGACAGGGAAGAACCTTTTCTCCAGCAAAGGGAGTGCACTGACCTCCTGATAAATCGAGGCTTTGGCGTGATCTGGGAATGCATTAAAATAGAGAAACTGAATTGTCCTCAGTGTGAGGGGATGCAGTGTTGCAGTCCGGTGTTGTAAACAGTTTTTTAGTCTAATCCAGTGCAGACAAATCAGATCCCTGAACTATGGGCAGAGTATTGTCTGGACTGTGAAAGAAGGGAAAAACCTCCCTGGAGCACCAGCTCGCTGTGGGCAGCAATGCTGCTCCAGTACAACATGCTCTAGAGTAGCAAACTCGACTTCTTTTTCTGCAGCTGGGACTAGTTTAGTCCCTGGCTGGTCCAGCGTCAGGAGTTGTGCCCCTCAGCAATGGGGACCGGCCCCTGCACTGGGCTGATGCAGTTGTTCTGTGTCCCAGGTTGGTGGTACTGACTGGGCTCTGCTCTGGGCTCCGTTGCTCAGGATCGGCCCTTCCTGCAGTAAGAAATGTTCACCCAGAGCATCCCTCTGGGGCTGGGGGTGATGTGAGACTGCAAGGGGTGATGTGAGACTGCAAGGGCTGCTGCGTCCCCTTTGTGCCTCAGGGAGCCACTACTGAGGTAAGCGGTAGCTGGTGATCAGGTTCTCTTCGGACAATTACATTTATTCATTGATTCCCATAAAGTATTTAATAAGCAAAGTATTACCATGCTGCACTTGTTATCTCGTGCTTTAAGCACAGCTGTCTGGCAATAACCAGCGGCTGCTGGAGCTTGAGGATGTTGGCATTGCTGAGGGAGGAGAACATTTCCTGTGGTGGTCTCCAAGTTCTTGGCAAACCGGGGTGCAGAGTCTGGGTAAAGAAGAAGGAGGCTGAGTATTGGGGACAAACAGAGAGGTGGGAAGAAATAATGCAGATGCTCAGCAAGAGAAACTGTGGTGCCTGGGATGTGAGTCCTTTGAGTCCTCATCTCCCTTCAGATCTAGTTTTAAAATTAAACAACGGTATTTTAGATGTTTACATGCTTAGTGTTTGTGAATGACGGTGATTCATCTATTGCACATTGCTCATATAGCCTATTGGGAAGTGTAAAGCTTTTTAGTGAGGCAATAGTGTAACTCCTGGTTTCCTTTTCTACAGCAGTAATTCTCAGTTTTTCCCATGCAAGAACCTTATTGTCCACGGTGAAACACTCCTGCCTTCAATCCTGATTGCCATGGGAAGCTCACCCACTTTTGCAAAGTGAGAAAAGCCTGAAAAGTCTTGTGTGTGCCCATTAAATCCTTGAATTAAAACAATTCTTTTACTCTGCTAAGTAGAAGCATTCATCACAAAGCCTGTAACCAAAGGAAAGACGGGCAGGTAGCTTTCAATAAGATAGCTGGGGTAGGTCTGGCACTGAAGCTGTGGCTAGCTCAGAGCTTTCCACTGCACACTCAGTGGACTGGGAAGGTTTTTGGGCTCCTTGCTGTGGTGGTTACACAGCCAGCACTGTCTGGACTGGCTGCTCTGTATCCCTTCGTGAGGGGGAGTCATGTCTTTGCAGAGAAGGCGCATGATGAAGATCCAAGGAGGTGAGGAGTGTGGTTTGTGGTCCCAGTTCTCCTCCAGAAAATCATGGGTCAAACCTGATTCATCTGAAGTTGGCAGAAGTCTTGATGTTGACTTTCAAAGAGCTGGGTTTCACCTTTTATCTCTCCTCTACAGGAGTTCAAAGCTACACGGTGGAATTTGCTTTGCAGAGTAGGGACTCCTTGCAGGAGAGGAGAAAAGTCAAAGTGTACACTCGCTGTCTTTTGATCTTAATGGCAAGAGATTTTCATGTTTCTTCTATTTTCTACTGACAAATATTAGTGTCCAGTGGGTATTTCAAGAGTGTGGACTGGACCTAACCTAATATGCTTGTAAGTAGGAATGAACAAGTTCAAATAAAAAGTAAGTCTACCCTAAACTGGATCCAAACGAGAACTTTACCCTGATGGAATTTAGAATAGCTTGTGATTCACTTGGTATTTTCCATTCCCCTTTGTATCTTTGAATTGCTTGATTCCTATAAAGATAAAGAAATGGAAGGTTGGGAATATAATTCTTGTTCCATTTCCAGCTCAACCCAGAGACGGTTTTGTTGGTGGGGTGGTGGATGCGTTGAGGCTTCTGGGAGTAGAAGAGAATGTGTTTGACCCAGTTGTTTGGAGAGCTCACATATGCCTTTCTGGGGACGTTTATCTATAAAAATTGAACCATTGACACTCACTCTTCAGTCACAACTGTGAGTTGTGATGTTCCTCAGGAGGAGTGTGGATGTGACTCACGCTGGCTGCCTGGACCATGAGATGGTTTCCTGTGCAGCACCCTCCAGGAAGGTGGAGAAGGGGGCAGGTGAATGCGCAGCAGAAAGCAGAAGGGAAATATGTGACATTGAGCAGCATCCCCTCATCCTGGAGGTGTGGATTAAAGTTCCCCTTGGCTCGCTGCCTGCTTGTAAGATTCCTCCTGGGCTGAAGAGCCCCCACACCTTCAAGCACCTCTTAAACCTGCCAGTTAAGGCTTAAAGGTGACTTAAGTGGCTTTTTGCCGACCCTTTGCTCGTGATTGTGGTTTCCTGTGGGGTTATGCACTTGCCTTTCCTAACGTGTGACTGTCACACCTACTGTGGTTCAACAACAGCAGACCTGGGGGACGCTGTGAAGGTGGCTTTGAAATTGCTCTTCTCTCCTAACACAGCTCACGTGCTGTCTGTTAGAAGTGACCTGAAGCCAGTCTGCTAAAGCACAAATTCATAGTTGCTAGACACTGAGATGGATGAGGATGAATGAGGTTTTGTTTATGGTGATATCTGTGTGTCCTGGGGCTGCCAGTGGCTGAGGGGGCTTATGATGGGTTCGGTCTCCTATGATTACTCTTTGCGTGTGAGTGTGCATCAGCTCTCCTCGTTCTGAATTAACCCATTGAGGGACAAAACTGTTTAGCCAGCAAAAGCGTGAGCAGACAGGAAAAGGGGGAAAAATTGGCTGGAGTGCTTTCCTTACATTACGTTAACAGGAAGAATAAGCTCAAGGAAGGGTTTTGTTTTGCCACTCTGAATCCCACAACACATTGCTGATATGGTTTATTTCTTTTACTCTGCATTCCCTGGTGTGTCCATGGGGCAGGCTTTGCTCCAGTTGGATGTGGGGTGTCAGGACTCGGGGCTGGAAGAAAGCAGGACCAGGGGATGGATGCCATGCTTGGCATTACCACCTGCACAAGAGCAGCATGAAAATGAGAGTGCTCTGCTTTCACGTTGGCTTTCTGATGTTGTGTTGCATGAGCTGAAACGCTCTCTGGGAACCCAGCATGGGGCTAGGACCTCAAGATTTACCTGGGTCTTCAAAGAGGTGGGTGTAGCCCTGCTGGAGATCTAATAATGCAGCACGCTGTGGGAAGTGAGGAGCAAACAGATGAAAAAATTAACAATAAAGCCAGCAATGCTTAGAGGTGTGCAAAGAAACGTGCCTCCATGGTCTTGTCTGCAGCAAAGCACCTGTTCTGACTTCTCAGCTTTTTAGAGTGTCTCAGAGCCAAGACCAGACAGCATCTACTTAACAGCTGGGTTACAGCTATAGTGTAAAATTCCCCATAGCCCCGGCTTGGGCAGAGATTACCCTTGGGACCTGATGTTCACCAGCACTGAACTTTTCTTGTCACTGTGCATTTTCTTCTGGAAATGCACCGAGCGCTGAGGGAGACGCCCAGGACCAGGCTCTCTGCATTACGGAGCCAGCAGCACACATGTAACCTGCTGGTGTCGTGCACTCGTGATGGAGATGGGAGCTGAGCTCCTGTGCTACGGTGCTGCATGGACATGGTTGTGCTCTCTTTCTCCCTGCAGTTTCATAAAGAAGAGAAATTCCCCTAGTGTTGTTAAATTGCGTTCAGGATTGAGTTGGGACGATTTTAATCTGCTAATAAGCATCAGCCATCTTATATGTGCACACAAAGGCGATAGATAATTCCCAGTTTCTCGCTGCTGCTGTGGGGCTGATGCTGATTCCTGGTGTTTCGGTATCACCAGTTGCTTACAGGAAGGTTGGGCAGCAATGGCAGGATTAGAAGCAGGCAGCCAACAGCTGGGCAGCAGCTCTGAGTGCAGGATCAGTGCGACAGTGACTAGCTAGAACAAGGGAAGAGCCCAGCCTGTGGACTGGTGCTTTTGCAGAACCGGCACTGGAAGACTGCAGAAGGCAGGGATTGGCTTAGGGATGGCATGGAACAGGTCAGCCAAACTATGAACTTGAGCACAAAGCCATGTTGGAAATACAGGCTGGAGCCTCACCATGTGCGAAACCCATCCCAAGAGAGAGCCTGCACATGGCCTGTGCACTGCCTGTGTCCTGTTTGTACCTCTTCTGAGGTCTTGAGTGGGTCGATGCACAGACCTTCCTCCAGCTGGTTATAGAGGTGTGGATTTCACCCGTGTTTCCTGCTGGTTTTAAGCCTGCTCCATCCCATTATCTTGTTACAACTTGTGTTTTGCTTGAGTGGCAGAAAGGTTTATATCATGTAGAAAAATGAGTCTTTTAGGTCAAAGTTCATTCATTTAGATTATCATTATCACTTGTGTGTGGCAGTCATCTAGTTCTCAGCATCTTTCATAGAATCATAGAATGGTTTGGGTTGGAAAGGACCTTAAAGATCATCTAGTTCCAACCCCCCTGCCATGGGTGAGTTTCAAAAGTTCTTATATAAGCAGAATCACTGTGCCCTGCTGCCAGGCAGAAACCTAGTGGCATCAAAATAACCAATCTTCTCCATGCCTCAAAACCCTCCCTGGAGCTTCATCTCCACACTGGCCTGAGCACCTTGCTCTCGAGCAGAAGGTGGACTGGATTTCTCATCTCCTGTTTCCCCAGAGAGAAGCCTCGCACCAGGCTTTGGAGTAACATATTTGCTAATAATGAGACCTTGTCAAATATATATAATATAGCAGCATAAGAAATCAGTGTGTTCATCAGCGGATGTGTATTTCAGCTGAAAAATCCCTTGGCGATCACTGAATGAGCAGCACAAGTTTCCCCTGCCCAGCTGATCCGCTCTGCTGGCCCCTGTGGGAGGAAAGCACATGGGAAGTGGAGGAACCTGTGCAACTGCTGGATCCTGTGTGGAATGATGAGCTGTCAGTACAGCAGTCTAAATTCTGTCTTGGCTGATAGCCATGTATTGATGCTTTCCTCTGGGATTTTGGAGGCCCATAGGGTGTGTTTGCCAAAGGGCTGAACTCCCAGATCTTTCGGGGAGTGTTGCTGCATGGCAGGTGTTGCATACTTCCTCATCTGGAAGGTTTTGCAGAAATCCAAAGATGATATCATAGAAAATGTGGAGCATGTCTAAGGCTAAAATGGCTTTGAAATATTTAGATGCCAAGATGGGTATGATACGTGTCTCTGACCATGCCTGGGTCTCCATCCGTCTGGAAACACAGACTGTCTGACCCCGTGCCCACACGGACATTCTCTCTAAGGCTAAAAGGATCGGGGCATTTCAGTCCTGATCCAGCAAATTACCCTCTTCAGAAAAGCACTTGAGAAAACGTGCAAAGCCGAGCAAGAGTTTAAGTGCCGCACTGAATCTTCTGCATTTTATTTAATGTCTCAGTGAGGGTATATTCAAAATGACTGTGGGGCGGCCACCTCCAGGTTTAATAGGAGACATTTAAGATATACAGCAGGAGAGTTGCCATATATCATACAAACTCAAAGAGCCCCTTCAACAGAGCAATTGCTCTCCGAAAAGAAATGAAAATCTCTCCAAACAACAGCTTAATCATCAGTGCTTGCCAAGAAGTGAAAACTCCAGCTAAAGAAATTCGCTTGCAGCTTGACAACATTATAGCACCGAGGGTACAAGCAGCTCTCTGACGTGCCCAACAATTGCTTTCCTGCACAGGATGAAAAAGGCAGCTGCCGGCTTTCACAAGTCTGCTTATACCGTGACTGCTACAGCTGTGCTTGGAGTGGAAGAGAATAACAGAACACTTCGAAGAAAACCAGAAGAGAAGATTTGATTTGCTCTTGTAGTTCCTACGGCAACCCAAAATACCTGCGGCTAGGTTCTCCCATGGAAGAGGCTGTGCGTGGGCTCTGCGAGAGGGTCTTTGCTCTTTAATGCACAGACCGTGTGCCCTGGGACACAGGAGGGGACCAGAGGCAGGCTGAGGGAGTGGGTACAGCACTGGGGTGTTGGCGTGGGTTGTGGCTGGGTGACGTGGCAGTGGGATGAGCAGAGGGCTTGGTGTGTGGGTGCAAGGTGGCTAAGGGGTGCTGGGCTTAGGGAACTGCAGCCCAGAAAGCCACCCATGTCCTGGGCTGCATCAAAAGTGTGACCTGCAGGGCGAGGGAGGTGGTTCTCCCCCTCTGCTCCAGTCTCCCCTGAGACCCCCCTGCAGTGCTGCACCCAGCTCTGGGGTCCTCAGCACAGGAAGGACATGGACTCCTTATGTGGAGTGATAGGATGAGGGGGAACGGTTTGAAGCTGAAAGAGGGGAGATTGAGATGAGATGTGAGGAAGAAATATTTTCCTGTGCAGGGGGTGAGGCAGTGGCCCAGGGTGCCCAGAGAAGCTGTGGATGCCCCATCCCTGGAGGGGTTCAAGGCCAGGCTGGATGAGGCTTTGGGCAACCTGGGCTAGTGGGAGGTGTCCCTGCCCATGGCAGGGGGTGGCACTGGATGGGCTTTAAGGTCCCTTCCAACCCAAACCACTCTGTGATTCTATGAACTTGGCAGATGGGTGGTACAAGGGCTGTTTGCTGCGTTGTGTTGGCAGCAGAGAGGCAGGGAACGGTCTGTTGGGGCAGAGGTCCACTGTGGTCGGTCTGTTGGCGTGATACGTGAGGGTGCTACAACGAGGTGCAAGTTGAAGCTGCTCTTTGGCAGAAGGTGCCATCATTCTCCTTTGTTTGCCTTCAGGGTCAGCACTAGGGACATTCAAGCCTCCCTCCTTCTTCTTACAGAATCATAGAATGGTTTGGGTTGGAAGGGACCTTTAAAGGTCAGGTAGTCCCACCCCCCTGCAATAAGCAGTGACATCTTCAACTAGATCAAGTTGCTCAGAGGCCACCCCAGCCTTGAGTGTTTCCAGGGATGGGGCAACTACAGCCTCTCTGGACAACCTGTTTTTTTTTCTCCAACAGATAAAGTTTTCAGCACTATAGAGACTTTCGAATAGGAAATATTTAATCCAGATGTTTTTTTTCCAGCAACGTTTTCACATTCCTGTAAATAGGAAATATTTAATCCAGATGGGTTTTTTCCAGCAACGTTTTCACATTCCTGTGTTCCTTGTGCCAAAATCCAGCAAATCCTTCGCCAATCCCTTGCAGGAGGAAAATTGCCACGTCATAGCTCGGGATACAGCACAAGCATCTGCAGAAGTTGCACTGGCTGTTATGCTGGGAGCACCAGTTGTCATTTAGTTGGATTAAAACTATTTGCTCATTTGTTTCTGACCAGGGAAGCAGGTGACCCTGTGTAGTGCCGTAGCAATGCTGGTACCAGCTGCTGAGCTTTTGCTGGCTGGAGATCAGCTCCTGGCAGAGCCAGGGACTAATTCTAGACCCAGACTGCGGGGGGTGAAACCCTCCAGTAGTGGAGATGGTGTAACATGAAGCATTTGAAACTGTGTCTTACCAACAGTTAAGTCACCTCCTCATCAACACAACAAAACCAGCTAGGGAGATCTGGTTATTTTGGAGTTAGTTTGTTTATTAGCGTGGTCCGTGGCAAAAGCTTTTGCTGCTCAGCAGTGTCCTTCCCAGCAAAGGCTCTTGGAATATGGAGAACAGCAACTCCGGGCCAATCTTGTAATTTTCTGCAGACTTAATGAATTTACACTTTAGTAAATATTTTCACACTTAAATTTGGAATTTCACAGATAGTTTTCATTCAAATTTGGAACAATTTGGCAAGGCTTGTGGTTAAAAAAATATTTTTTTTTTCTTTAGCAGACAGTCCTTTTCTATTCAGAATGTCTTCATAAAACCTTGTGAAACATCTTTAGAGCCAAAAGGATCATGACAAACTGGGCTTTGTTTTGTCAGAAACAGGAAAACGGCAGAGATAAAACAGCTTTGGACTCCTGTCCTGAGAAGTAGGGTTTGCATTGACGAAGGGCTGCTGGACGTGGGGGCTTTGCCATGCTCTGAAGTCTGTGTGCCTGAGCTCTCGGCTCCAGCCAGTTCTGAGAGCTGTAGATGTATCTACAAGGATATTTTCTGCTTATAATTGCCTAGGGGAGAAGCTGTTCTGCTGGAGACAGTCTCATTAGAAGACAAAATGAGAAGGTGGCCTAACCTAAATAGATCAACACTCTGCACAATCCCAGCCCTCTGCTGAAGAGCCCATGCGTGTCATAGCCTATTGTTGTCATTTTATACAATGGAATCAAGACTTTAGTTCATTTAAACAGTTTTTTGCTATTGAAAATTTCTTGGGAAGCTTTTGCCAGCAGTGTTTGGAGGGGAAGTCAGTGCTTGAGGTGTACAGGCTTTGTTCTCTGGGGAAGGATCTAGATCGGCATTGAAGATGAGGAGGAAGCCTGCGCATTATTCTTAGAACTCTCATTATCTACAGTGATTTTGGGCATTGATCCACAATTTCCTATGTTCAACGTCAGATAGTAATTGAGTATTGGATTGTTTCAGCATTCTGGGAATTGGTCCATGTGACTGGCTCTGTCTTGCTGAGTTAGGGGCTGTTGAGGGGGAGGAAAAGTTTATTCTGCATCTACTCGCTAGACCAACAAAACCTGTATTTTGGTCTGATTGCATCTTTATCCTTATTTAAGTTTTGCGTGTATCCACGAGCAACCAACCTGAACAGAGCTCTAAATACGGGTGTCTGTATGTATACATAAGTGCATATATTCCTCCCTCCTTACGACTTCAGGAGTGTGTCTGGGGACAGCTTTGGCTCTTCGATGAAGGATGGCAGATACCTGAAGCCTTGCTGCTGGGCTTTGCAGTGTAAGAGAAAACATCAAGAGAGCACTGAATTTATTCGAAGTGCAACTTGACTTACACATGAGTCTTCTCCAGCAATGAATGACGTGCAGCACTCTGGCTTTCCAAGAATTTCAAACTCCAAAGCAGTGCCTGTTTTTCAAGGAACAACGCTTCCTTAAACCCAGCACAACCCAGCCCCAACAGCCTCTGCTGGTCTGGTGTGGGACCTTGCAGTGCTCTCTCCCCCTTCTCACAAAGCAGAACTCGGTTGCATGCTCAGAGAAAAGAAACTTGAGATAACGACGTGAGGCTGTTTGAATCACAGAGCTGCTTGGAGTTTTGCTGGGTGAGTTGGCTGCCCCCACTAGCATCTCCGTTTGAGTCACATTTAGGTGAAATTATTTGAATTTCTTAGTCTTACTGGCTATTTGCCTTTTAGATTTTACGATGACTATTGAATGCGGGTAGGGAGGGTTTGCTCTTTGTTACAAGTTGCTTTTGAGGGTGTTGAGATAAATGGCTCTGGCTTGGTGTGGGTGCCCCATGGCACTGCTGGGTGACCCGTGGGCTGAGTGCTGCGGTCACCAGCACAGCAGTGCCTTGGTCTGCTGCCATGGCTAAAGACTGCGGGGCAGACAAAGGTTTGGGGGGTGCAGGTAGCCCCTGGGATGCCATGGCAGGGGGTTAGAACTTGATGATGTTTAAGGTCCCTTCCAACCCAAACCATTCTGTGATTCTGTGATTTGGGTGCCTCTGGTTACAGCTTTGGTCTTTCTGGGCTCTGTTCCTCATTGTGCCGTTAACTCGCTGTGTGACCTTGCAGAAGGTGCTCGCACATGTCAAAAGCACATTCCAGACATCCTCAGTGCCATAACTGCCGTGTGTGGGGTTCACAGGGTGGCTGGTTGTGTGGTTGTTGGGGTTATACTTTCTCCTGGGTGCCTCCACCATAGGTCTGACCTTCGGTATTGGGAATGTGCATCACCCGTTGCCAATAGGAATTGCCTAGACCAAGTTTACATTTATAATTAAAGCCCACAGCTGTTTAAAAATAAAAGAAAGGGAAGGAGAGATTACAAAAAAAAATATAAAATAGGTAGAGTCCCTTGGCCAGGCTGTAATTTCTGACAGTGAAAGAGCTTTTGCAGAGCCGGGCAGGCATGCTCATGAATAAAGCAGCTGAGTGAGTCCACGCTAGCTGGGGAAGGAATGATTTTTTTATCGAGAAATCCTGTTAACATATTTACGTATTGATTTATTGGTGCCATAAGCCTTCGGATCAAGGCATAAAACATCAGCAGTTTTGCTTTTTCAGTCTCCCCAGCTCTGTAAGGCTGCAGGAGGGGAGAAACAAAGGGAAGGATTTGCTTCTATTCAAACCTGGCTGAATGAATGTTATTCTGCATGCAATGGCTATAATTAAACCTGTTCATACACAGCTAGCAGTATTGTAGCAAAATCAAAATGCTGCCAGCTTCTAGGATTTTAGCAAGAGTCTGCTGGTATTTGGGTTGATTTTATGCATTTGGATGCTTTCCTGTGGAAGCCCTGTTCCTGAACTGATGTGCTCAAAATAATTAGAGCTCCCTTCCTCTCTTATTTGGGACTTTGTAACTCTTGTCATTGGAAAGAATAGCAAGAAAATTTGAATCCTAAAGTATCAAAAACCACAGGTCAAATTATCTAGGTGTGTGTATTTATTTTTTCCTTTTCTATGTATTTTCATTTTTTTTAAACAGTAATCTCCTCTGCTTGATGCTTCCACCTGGATTTCTTGCTCCCTAGAGAATGACAGGAGCTTTGCCCTCTTGTTTGATGTTGTGAAGATATCTCCTGAGCTGCCTTTACCTCTCTGTTTTTACTGCTCGCTGTGTGTAAGAGATTTCCAGGAACAGAGGATGCGTATCATTCTGGTTTATGCTTCACCTTACGTTTAGGGTACCTGTATGTCCACTGCTTCTGCATCATCATCGCCGCGGAGCACTGGCTCAGACTGGAAAGCAGTGGTTTCTCTGGGCAGGAGTCCCTCAGAGCTGTGCTGGTGTGAAGGCACGGGGCAGGCAGGGCTGCTGCAGCATTTCCTGCTTTAAATATATTTAAAGGGGGGAAAAAAACACCTTTCCCAATTATATTGTGGCTGGTGTGATGTTAAAGCCGGTGACAGTAAGACAGTGGCTTCTGAGAATATAAAGTGATAAACGATTGCAAGTCAAGTTATGCTTCCAGGGTGATTTTCTGAACTCAGACGAACCTCTGTTCTGCTCAGGTATGAGTTGCTGCTGCCTTTTGCGTTGGATGAGGCTCTTAGGCAGCTTCCATCAACAGCACCAAAGAGATGCTTTATCTTTAGCACCCCAAGCTTGGTACACATTCGGCTGGGCTCTTGGTCCATGGGGATAAGAGCTGATGCCAGGCCTGGTGGCTCACCCCTTGTCCACAGCTGATGCTGCCAACGCTTTTAGATCTGCGGTAGAGGCTGTGTGCGGTCTCGGTTTGCTTTTGTTTGCAGGATGTGAAATACTCTGGATTGGATTTTGATCCTGGTTGTGAACAGCTCTGTGTTCTGCTCCTCTAAACAGCAGGTGGGTGTGGGGCTGGGTGCAAGTGACTTCCTTTTGGGGGGCCAGAAGGATTATCTTTGTTTCAAAACATTGTCAGTTGTAGTGTCATGAGACCCAAAGGATTCTCAGACATTTTTCATCTGATGCCCACTTGGGAACCGGGAGTTATGGGTGGATCTAAGGAGTAACTGGGGGATTTGAACAAGGTGGGTTGTTATTACAGCAGTGAAGTGGACTGACCTCTATCCTGAAGGTAAAAAGAAAGAGCGGAAAAACTCAGACTTTTGTGAAGAGAGGATCTCCTCAGAAACACTGATTTGACTGTAAACGTGCCAGGAGTTCAGAGCACCTCTTCCCAGAGAGTTCAGTTTGAGCAGGTGTAAACCCAGGACTTGGTTGCCTTTGGCCAAGGTTTGATGTGAAAAGGAGAGCAGGGACCAGTGGGCTCTCCGAGTGCTTTTCTTACAACCTCAGAGAAGCTGTGGATGCCCCATCCCTGGAGGGGTTCAAGGCCAGGCTGGATGAGGCTTTGGGCAACCTGGGCTGGTGGGAGGTGTCCCTGCCCATGGCAGGGGCTTGGAACTAGACGATATTTAAGGTCCCTTCCCACCCAAACCTTTCTATGAGTCTGTGATATGATTCTATGAACTGCTGGCCCTCAAGACAGCAGGTACCCCACCATAAGGGGCCCCTAGAAAACACATCCTCTGCCATGAAATCTTTCCTAGCGTCCAAAATCCACTTGGGATGTACCATAAAGGTACAGGAGACACAATTATGCTTTAGGAGGAGATCAGGAGATCCTCCAATCTTGAGTTGTTGGCTGGACCTCATATGGACCTTAAAGATTCCTGAGATCCTGTACATCCCATGGCCACACATGGAAACCTCCAGCTACGGAGTTTTCCTCAAAGCACACGTAAGCAGACAAACCCACAAGATGCAGAGTTTAAGCCTGACTCCAGATTTCCCTGCAGCTTGCTGGGCTGAGCCTCTTCCATTTTAATTCATTCCCCCTATACACAAGGGCACCTGCTCTGAACAACCTGAACCCACGGATCTCAGATGGAGGGATGCTCAAGGGAGTGTTTGAGCCCCAATCCAACCCAATCACGCACATAGCATGTGTGGGAGTGCGCTTTGGGCTGGCCACTCATTTCATTAACCAACCCATTTGAGTTTTCTCCTTCACACAGATGAGCACACCAGGCAGGTGCTCCGTCATCGCCCTCCTGCGGGTGGTCCAACCCCCGAGTGTCGATCGGAAATGCATCTCGCTGCCAATTTAATTTTGCTCAGAAGGGTCAATCGCCAGCACTCGCTCAGCCCCGGCTGTCGTGTCCCTGCAGAGCTGAACACCAGATGCTCTCTGCAAATGGACTGCAACAGCTGAAAGTCAGTAACCAAAGTTATTGGACTGACTTTGTGCCAAGATTGTATTTGAACTGGGGGGGAGGGAAGGCAATTTTGGAGATTCTGGTATTTGGTATAAGCCAGCACATTGGGTAAGAACTTGAGAGATGGGACTTCTCTTGCTGGTCTGCTGGGAAACGTGGAAACAGCTCTCTTTTCACCTGAGTGTGACCCAATTTCAATTTCTGTAAAGCTGGAGATAGCAATAGAGACCTCCCCAGTGCAGAGCTTGGTGGTGTTTCTGGGTGAAAAAGGGTATAAAAGACTCACAAGATGAAAGGCTTTAAAATTTTTTTTTCTTCTGTTTTTAATTGGTCCAAAGAGATGTAGGGAACCTAGGAAAAAAAAGGAGAAAAAATATTTTCAAAAAGTAAGAAATTATAATACCTTTCTGGTAACTGAGTAACTGGAATAGAGAAAAAAATATTTCACAGCTCTGCTGAATGAGATGTTAAGGTCTGACTTTCTCAGGGAGGTGAGGAAGGTGCTGTACTCCTCCTCAGCTCTTCCCAGTATGTTACTAATGGGAGACTGAGGCCCCTTCATTGTCTCCTGGACCCCAGGACTTATTCCTGAAGGTTGGAATGTTTTAAGAAGTTTACACAAATCCCTCCAGTCCCCTTTTGTGGTCATCTTGGTCTAAAATAGAACCTGAAATTCAATAATTCAATGTCTTCCTAGATTTTAGGCTTAAGATTATCTTTTTAGGGGGAAGCCAAGTGTCTCGTGCTCTAACATGACCAACACATTGCCCTGCACCCCACCAGGTTGGGTTTGGGGGCAGGGGAATTTCCTCCAGGGCTTTCAGCAGAATGGGGACCAGACTTCCCACCAGGGATTTTGCTTACAAATACAGCGCAAATAGCAACGAGTATTTCTTAATTAGAATAGGCAAGGCTTATGCTTGACCACAGCTATGCATTTGAGGGCTTCAGACATGAGTTAAATTTGGACTTGGACCTATTAAGTTCACCTGCAGCCTCTATACCTCGTTCTCCACCTGTGAAAGCACTCTGCACTCTCTAGAAGATGGACACTGGGATGTTATGGTGATGTGGACTATGCAGCACCCCAGAGAAGTGACCGGTTTAAATGTCATTTGGGTCTGTGACTATTTTGTGAATAGAGGAGGTTGTCATTGATTCCAGAGATTGAACTCAGAATGGCTTTTCTCAGCAAATTTGGGTTTTCTGCCCTTATACCTTCCTGTGCAAGGTCTGCCGAGGAGCTCAGCAGGAGTTGGTGTCTGGAGAAAATGTGCTGGGTAAGGCAGGGCTCCCTGCGCTCCTCGGACATGCTTTTAATTTATCTGGTTTTGTTCTTGGTAATTTCTGTGTTCACCTAATCCTAAGAATAGGAACAGATAGACATAAATCAACCATAAATAGCCTGGCTAATTAACAAAAGGAGCAAGGAGTGAATTGTGAAACATCAGAGCAAGGGGAAAGGTTCATCTTGCAAAGACAGCCGAGAGGTTTCCTCGATGCAAAAGCACTTATCTAAGAGAAGATTACACTTTAATTGCCCCAAATAAGTCAGGCTCTGCCATTGATTAGATTAAAGCAAGTAAACTCAAGGTGTGCTATACATTTTGATTAAAAACATAGTAAAGAGCTAATGGTCTGTGGCGTTTTGGCTTTGGCTGTATCTGTCGGATTAGGTCCTTTCTTTATTGAACCCAGCTCTGGAAACGTTTCCAGAGGATTGCGTGTCGGCCGGTTATGTGTCAGCCCATTAATTTAGTGTTTTTCATGCTGATGGATGATGTGCTAAGCAGAGGGGGGACATTTTGTGCCTCGGAGCTCTGGGGGGTCACCTCAAGGCTCCTGCTTGTGTCAGAAGGGGCTGAGAGGAGAAAATCTGAGAGTTGTTCTGTTGCTGGGGGATGGGGTGGGGGGAAGGACATCATAGCAAGGGCACATCACTGTAACTACCAGAATAGGTAGTTGTGCTGCTTTTGTGTTGCCCAAGAGGATTTCATGGGGTTCAGGAGTGTTTAACGGGTTATTTGAATGA
Organism: Pterocles gutturalis; assembly: GCF_000699245.1. Taxonomy (NCBI): domain Eukaryota; kingdom Metazoa; phylum Chordata; class Aves; order Pterocliformes; family Pteroclidae; genus Pterocles; species Pterocles gutturalis. The sequence goes on from NW_010107909.1 coordinate 45,107, forward strand.
GCTATTGGAGCGTGCTATCGCTGCCTGGCTCGCCTGGCCGTTGGTAAGTGCTGAATGGGGCTGAGGGCGGTGCAGAGCCGTGGCAGGGCTCTGTTCACGAGCCGTGGCAGGTCTCTGTTCACACCAGCTGGGAGAGGCTGTCGGCTTTGGGTTCCAGGTCCATCAGGTCTCAGATTCCCCCTTGGGGCACGGCCTTAATACACTAGTTTGCAGGCTGCTGGTCGGTGGCACATGTGTAGGTAGGTGGGAATCCCCTATCCCTCTCGCCACGTGAAAAATAAAGATTTATGTTGTCTTGCAGAAGCCGGAGGAGAGTGGGAGGTTGTGGGCAGCTGTGCTGTTTGTTTAGAGAAAAGAGGGGGGCAGGATTTGGGGGGATTATTCTGTGCTTGACTTGCTCTAATTTTGCAGTCTGTGAATCTCCCGAAACCTAAGATTTGCAACTTGTTGAACAGAGGCAGTCACTTGCCTGTTCGTGAGGCTGTGTGTAAACCAAATTTCACTTAATGGTGTGTTTGTTATTTTGGGATTCCAGAACCAGGATCTCATCGCTGATGCAAACCATGATCAGGGCAACCCTGGTGGAAACTGCACAGGCTTCCCTTCCTTGGGAGCTGCTGGGGATTTTCTCTGCGGGGCTGTCTTCGTTTTCCCAGTAACTCCCCACTGCTGATGGAAGCCTTGCTGGCGAGGAAGCGCTGCGGAGTATTTACATGCTCCTTCCCCTACCAAACCAGCTCCTGCTGCCTTTGATCAGCCCCGTTTGAAGTCAGCAGCGTGTGGGATTGGGCCGTGAGGCTGGCAGGCTGTGAGTTTCCCCTGGCGATGCCCCAGCCGCGGGGAGCATCACGCTGAAAGTAGGGCAGGGTCCCCGGAGAGCCGGCATTGGGCTGCCGGGGTGGGGATGGGCTGGGAGGAGGATGTCGGAGCAGGCAGGGCTTCACCGACCTTTTCATGGGGATGGGATGGGGCTGGCTGGAGCAGAGCTGCTTCTGGTCTTGCAGATGGAAAAAGCTCCGATAGCACAAGAAACTCATCTCAGGGCAGCCTGGCACCGGGAACGTGGGCCATGGCCAGGGCTGCAGAAAGGAAGATGAAAGGTAATATAAAAGCGTTTCTGGTCTGAGCAGCAGTAGGCTGCTTTCAAGTCAATTGTTTCAGAACATGTCTTTAAATGAGTTAATAATTAGACACAGCTGCCATCTTGTTAACATAATGAAGCCGTGGCCTGACGGCTCGCTGAGACACGAACGTGAGAGTTAACACCGGCCTTTCGCTGGTGTTGGACGAGTCACGAAAGGCTTGGTTGTGGGAGGAGGTATCCTGTGCTCTGCTGGAGCACGCTCCCTTCTCTCTGGCTGTATTGGGAGCTCAGGGCGTTAATCTCACGGTGTGACAGAAGCCTTTTAGCTCCTGCATTTGTTACAGATGACACTATTCACCCCCCTACCCCGGTATCTTTGCAGAGAGATGGTTGTGCTATCAATGCATCGGGATGCTGGCAGTGTGCTGGGTGCTGCGTGAAAGGGAGGAGAGAGCCCCTGGGTGCTTAAAGCCGCTGTGCAGAGAGTCACCATGGACCGGTTGTCCTTTGGCATCCAGCTGTGACCTGGGCACTCCTGCTGAGCAGTGGTGTCAGGCTCCAGTGGATGGTGAAGGAGAGTCATGTGGAAGAAGCCAGAAGGATGCTGTTGAGGATTTAGGTTAGACTTTTAGCTGCCCCCCCCAAAAAAAAAGATGATGGGAAAAGGAGGCACCAGCTGTGAACAGGCCTGGTGGGAGCATCCTGACAGGAGTGCCAGGTCGGGGGGTGGACGCAGCTTGGAGCTGGGCAGAGGTTTGGCAGGGGAGCCGTGGCAGCTGGGAGAGCACTCCAGGGGCTGGACAGCTCGTATGGGCGTTAGATGCCTGAGGGACAGATCTCTGGGTCTTCACCGTGACCCCAAACATGTCCCTTGGGCTTCCCGTGCCTCAGTTTCCCATTGTGCAGCACCTTGCATGTGGGAGTCTTGTGCTGTGGAGCTGAAGGGACCTGAGCTGTTCGATGCTGGTGTCCAGGGCGCTCCTGGAGCAAGGCTTCAGCGGGATGTGGGTGTTTGCAAAGAGCCCTGTGGCTGTCACTAACCCATGTGTTCCTCAGCTCCTGAGCAGTGCGGGAGCCATCCTGTCAGCCCTGGCTGTGTCTGGATGCAGTTCTGGCACATCCTGACAAGTATTTTGTTTCTCCTTCTTTCCTGTCGGGTTCGACCTGCGGTTAGGATCGAGTAGCACTGACAGGCATTACACCACTGAAATGTTTTAGCTGGAACATAAAAATTTATTTGATCTCTTGGCTCATTCTGCTTAATGAGCAAGCCTGGAGCTGGGCCACAGCCCAAGGCCCCATGGTTCTGTGGGTGGAGGGCTGCCTCCTCTGCTCGGCGCAGCCAGAGGTGCCTGCGGGACTCGGGGGGCTTTCCTTGGAGGAGGGGAGTTCGGTTTTCCTGCCAGCAAACAGGTTTGATTCATTAAAGCATCTCATCGTGGCAGAGCTGGTGCTGTAAACTAGGGTTGGGTTCAACATGCTTGGGAAAGATGCTGCACGTCCATGAAGGCTCTGCTTCCTCGGGAAAGGTTTTCTGTCAACCCTTTTCCCTGGTGTTTTGCCCTCCAGTTTGTCCTGGATCCCTGCTTTTGAGGCAGAGCAAACAGAGCTGGTTCCTGCCCTGCCCTGAGCATAAGGTAGTCTAGCAAACGCTCAGAGGAGAGCGGTTAATTAGTCGTATTTCAGCACATTTCATTTTTAAGAGCTTTGATCATGGCATGGAATTGTGGATCTGTCGCCAAGTTTGGGCTTCAAATGAATAAATAAATGATAAACGATCATTTGGCAGCAGTGAACCTGCTGCACTCTCTTTGCATGTTGATGTGGTTTCCCTTCTCCCATCTGTTCCTTTCCTCCAGCTCTTCCTCCTGGGTTGGCTCTGCAGCCCCCCTTGCCTGGCTGAATGGGATGCGCTTGCTCCAGGTGGAGACAGGAGGGCTGCCACCTCGCTCGACAAAATCATAGAATCATAGAATGACCCGGG
>NW_010107910.1:0-1220 GCF_000699245.1 Pterocles gutturalis
AAAATATATATTTATATACACACAGCCATATACATACATGCATACAGTATAAACACATATATATGTATGTTTTCATATTCCACACCGTAGTAGCTGTGAAAAAATAAACCTTTCCTCTTGCATTGTGCCGCAGACACAGACCTTGATGTTAGCTACAAGGCTCATTAGATCAGGGAGATGATTTCCAAAGGCTGTCAGATCACCAGTGGCATCCACACCAATGTCAGCCAGGAAAAAAGGTCAGGACCTTGCGTCTATCATGGAAAGACACTTTTCCCCCTCTAGCTAAGATGATACATCTTGTTTTCTAAGGATCACTACAGATGTGCTGTCTATATGTCTGAAGGAAATCTGGGTGATGATGCAGGAGTCTTCAGTTTAGTGGATCAGTGGAGCATCTGCTTTACATGGAAAACAGGGTAACCACAATGGGGTGAAAACAGAACTGGGTATGGAGTCAATAGAAATGGAAGAGCATAGAACAATGCGAAGTAGGTGTGTACCTGTAGGAATACAAGACAGCATCCTCTATCCTACTCATCCCTGCTGAGATGCTCCTTCTTCATCAACACCAAGAGCCAGCAGGCAAGACCTCCTCCAGGCAGGTTCACAACCATGAACTTCTGTGACGTCAAAGCTTTCAGACTCAATTTAAATTCTGATGGAAGTTATATGCAGGTGCAATCTTAAGACAAGAGAAGGAAAACCGATTTGAGTCCAATGTTCAGGCACACAACTGAGGTGCTGGATAAGAGAGATTTCCAAAGCATGGATCCAGCTCAGGTTCTGTACATCACAGATGAGCATTTTACAATGTCTGGGTTTTAGATAAAATCCTGCCATGGACCAGCAAATCTTTTCCCAACAAAAATTTTGCCTGAACACACAAATAACCCAAACAGAAGCCTTTATCAATAGATCAGCATTTGTCTAAGTGCCCACACTCCAATTTGTTCCTGAAAACACTTCACCAGCAACAATCCTGGGCCTGCAGTACCATGCAAAAAAATAAACAGATATTGAGATGCATCAACTCCAGCGTCAACTATCAGGAACACACCATCCAAGAAAAATTATTATATTAACAGAACTATTTTTGCAACAAGCAAACCAAATTATTGCAGAAGACCTGACAATCAGATGAAGGCTTCAGAGCCCAGCCAGCCCATCACCATCTTCCCACCCTTCACATCTCACTCCACTCCCAATGCTCCTCTTTC
>NW_010107910.1:1251-16742 GCF_000699245.1 Pterocles gutturalis
TGTTAATAAGCTCAGGGATGTCTTTCCCAGTAGTCAACACCTTGTCAGCAGAAATTCAAATCAATCCAGTCCTGCAAGCAGCTGCGGCAAATAACTCAATTACATTTGTAATTTTAACTTATCCTATTCATGAATCAGGTCAAGCTTGAAATCTCCATTTACGTTATCAGCCTTCCTGGTATTAAGATAATCATGCAGATGACTGATCAAAGGTTCCTCATAACTTGGGAGTGCAAGAATTACCATATGGGAACACTTTATCTCTTCCAGAGTCCCTTTTTGACTACAAAGAGTACTTTTTTCCCCAGAAATTAGGACAAGGAACACCATGTTGAAGAAGAAAGGGCTGCTGATACCAAATCTGAACTCCTCCATTCAGTAACAGGACAGCAGGTACAGTAGGTACATCCCTGAATAACCACCAAACTCATCAGGTTTTGAAACAGAATATCTGCTGAAAATCTCAGAGAAAAAGCGATATTCAAGCTGCCTTGAATTACCTTTATTTTACCTAGGCTGGATGGAGGAGTGTTCTGATTTTTTCCAGATTGATTTTGAAAATCATTAAAAATGGTCCTCTTAATATCATTCATTTCTCTTAGCCCTGCTTTGATGGGGAAATGAACTCTGTAGCTTCCTGAAATGCAGAAATAGTGTGCTCATGCTCTTACACCCCTTTCTCTGTTGTCCCTCCACTGTCCCGGTAATAGCTGCAGCACATACACCCCATCACATCAGGTCACAGTCACAGTTGGTACAGATCTGACAACAACAAAAAATATATGAAAAAAAGTAATTCCTATCTTCTCGAAGAACTTTCACTCTGCTATTAACCTCTAACTTGCTATTTTTCTTCCTGCAACAAATGAAATGTAAAATCATTCTGCTATTTTTGGAAATAGATGTTTTATCCAGAGTGCAGGCAGAGAGAAACAATTTGTATACATATTTTAGGATTATTTAAAGAGGAGAAAAAAATGTAAGGACATAAACTAATAAAAGTCTTATTGGGGGAAAAAATAAATCTAGAATTATTTTAATTGAAGCGTTTCACTTCTGATACCAGCTATTAAGAATGCAGTTACAGTCATTTATTTATCTCATATACAGCAAGAAAACTTTGGGAAAAAAAATAATCACGAGGGACATAATCCAATGACAATCTTCCCTATTAACTTGAGAATGATGTTCTACTAAATATTTCAAGCGCGATTTCGCTGTAACAAAATGGCATCATGCCACAAAGTCCCATAATTTTTTCTCTCTCAATACCTCCCTTCCTTGCAAAGATGCCAGGAGGCTGGATTAAAAAAAAAAAAAAGTGCTCCCAGATCAAAGTGAAAGGCATCGAGAAACATAGAGGGTCCTTCAAATGACCACGTTTGTTCCAGAAGTGGAAAGATGACCTTCATGGTTGGTGTTGCAACTTACAGCCAGGATCTGGCTTGGGAATTACTGTACCAACGAGATGCCTTCTCCAAAAGAATTAAACACATAGGGTTTAAAATTATGGCAGTCCGTTCCAAGTCATCACTTTGAATGTAGTTAATGCTGCTGGCTCAATTTTAGAGCTGACAATGGCAGAAAACCTTCTACTGAGACAAACCATCAGGAGTAGCAGAGACGAAAGCTCAAAACAGCTCCACAGTTGATGCATGAGCTCAGAGGGACTCCAGGTCCCACGCTCATGACCAGTGAACTTCAACTGGGGATCCTGATGTTTTTTTCACCAGTCACAACTTCAGCTTAGGAGGAAGCAAACATAAGCAGAATCACAAATATTGCCAGGTCCAGGCAGCAAGACTGTAACACAGCTAATTAAAGTCTTTGTCAGATTTTTCAATCATTCAAAGGGTTGGGATGTGCAAGGAATAGGCTCGCAGAGGTAAGAACCGCAACCAGGGTGCTGAGTAAGCATATCCACCAGCAGTAAAAACTAAAATTAATTCAATTGAAATGCTTTGAATGTGTTAGGGAAAAGGAAAAGGAGAAAAAGCCATTCTGCGGACAAGCTCACCCACGTAACCAGTGCTAGGAATCCAGTTTGGCTTCTCTACCATCATGGGAGGGAGAATGGAGCCTCCACAAAGGACCTTCAGTGACTATGGAAGGAGTTGTGGGTCTCCAGTAACTCAAGTCCCTTGGGACCCGTGTATGACTACCTGAGTTTGATCACAGAAGCGAACACAACCCACCCAGGATCATGGGGGATATCAAGTGAGGAGCAAAGGGGACCACACATTAAGAAGGTGACAACACGGTGACAGCTCATGGACCATCAATTCACTGCCTCCTTGAACATGCAAGTTGATTCTTCTTCTTATGTAAACATTCAAGAAATTTGCTTTGTATGTCTTAGGATTAGTTACACCAGGCTCAATAAATGTAAAGTGATGATGGAGAGGAAGGGTTACAACATGCACACTAACACAAACTGAAACCAATGAAAAGAAGCTGGATGTCACCACTGGCACCTAAAAAGAACTTTGCCCAAGGCTACTACTTTCAGGTAAGCAACAGGATGCATTGGAAAGAAGAGAGAATAATATAGAGCTTCTTATAAAGTAAAATATAATTATTATAGCTTATTATAATGTAAAATTATCAGGTAAAATTAGTGGTGCGGTGTCATTTGGATCTTGTTCTTTTCAATAGAGAAGAAGCTCACAAAAGCAAAGACAGACAAGCAACAAAAATGCTCCTTGCCCCATGGTGATGGGGGAGAAGGAAGGAGACACACTAAAGGAATAAGTTCAATTTAGAAAGGAGACTGTCACCAAACACAGCAGAAATGAACTCAATAAGGAACAGTTTAGAGAACTTTGGGACCTCTGTGCTTCCTACCACATACCAGAAAAAAAACAGGAAATCTCTCAAAAAAAATGAAAAGTCAGGAAATTCTTCAGAGACAAGTGAAATTTTTTTAGTAACTGAACTGTAGCACAGGCTTTGGAAGCCAAGAACTGAAGCGTCCAAAGGCACAGGGAGGCGCATAACAAGACCAGCCAAAGTTGTCATAACTAAGTTGTAACACAAATGCTTAAGCCAGCCTTAATGATTAACCAGCGGGAGAATCCCAGGGAGAAATTTTCATCACATTTGCATATCAAGACACTACTTTCTCTTCTTTTGAGCAGGCTATCACTGGTCACCATCCAAAAGAGAGATTCTTGAGCTCAATGAGCCCTCTGTCTCACTAGACAATTCCTAGTCTACTTATAATTAAAGGCACCATTAAGCTTTCAGAGAACCAGATGCCAATCCATGTCAAAAGTTACGCAGCTGAACATGGTCCAATTACACTGCCTACAAGAGATACACCACATCCCAAGTAGATACAATTTTATAGGAAGCTTTTTCCATATTTTAGAATCTTAAGATAATACAGCCAAGAGCATCTTGAATGATTCCTTCAGCACTGTTTAGATAAGACAAGACTATGCCTAGTTATCTTCCAGAAAGGTTAAGATGGGATAAATGGCAAGTGGAAAAAGCTCATCTAATCACTGATACTGTGGGGAAGCCAATTAAATAATTTAAAAAGATAAAGTAATTAAAAAACAGTTTACATGGAGAAACAATCTCTTCCTCCCCATTTCACATTTTTTTTAGAGGTAGGGGAAGGGTGATATTTTGGGCTCCCTTTTTGCATGCTTATCCAGGGTCTGTACAGCCAAGCAACCATATGTCCTTGGGGAGTGGTAAATGTCACAAGCCCAGTTCATCTTTTCTTGAAAAAGTCTTTTATAAACAATGTAAAAGGGTAATTACGCACCATCAAAAGGGCTCTTGCACAACCTGGTCCAGGTGACAGAACACCCTGAAATATCTTTTCCGATTAAGATGTTGATCAACCTTTCTTCTCTGCAATTAAGTGGGGAAAAAAGTCCAAACTACAAATCGACGCAGAAACAGCCATCAAGTAAGATACTAAAAATATTATCAACTAAACACAGGAAGGTCAAAAAATAAATTCTTAACTGCTTTCTCAACATAATGCAGAAAGCAAGTCTATTCTTAAGCATACACCAAGGCCAATGAATTTGGGAAAAAGATAGATGGGAGAACATGTAGAAGAATATGTTCCCTGAATACTTCCACAAATAAGCTACCAAAAGTCAAGAGAGATGTTGTGTCACAAGAGATGCAGAAGTCACAGGAGATGCATTTCTTGACATTCCCCACCAGGAGATCTTCTGTAAGACCCAGAGAAGTCTTTACTACTTGTTACCATGGCACTGCCTCCAGACACTCATTCTAGAGTTTTCCATATTTGCAAACAAAATGGCCAGCCTCCCATGGTGATGGAGTGACGGATGCCACTTTCTCAGCCTTTCCCAGCAACGTGGTGATCATCACCACACAGAATTACAGCGATACAAGAACCATCAGTGGTCTACACTGACTGTCCCAATTACTCATCCCATTCTCCTGCCCTTTCAGCTGCTTTCGTAACTTGAAGCTGTTGACCTGCTTCAGTCAAATTGGAGGAAAGAAAAAAAGAATCCTGAAACATAATTACGACCCCAAACATTTGGTGAAATATTAAGGAAATCAAGGAAAGAAAATAAAAGTGAACACCAGTGTGGAGAAGTAGACTAAAACACAACATTTGCAGCAACTACTCAGCATGTGGATTACCTACGAGTAGACAAATGGGCGATCAGCCAGAGTTACAATTTCTCTTGTAGTGGGGATAGCAACTAGAGGTGGTAAGTGGCAGAAGATGTGTCAGGAGGTGAAAGGCACATCTGGAGGAAACCAGGCATCTTCTACTTGTTCTTCAGTAGATGGAGCAGGGAGAGCAGATGGACATCCTCCTTCTGAGGCTCGTATTAGACATTTCTTTTGTCACAGCCTGGTTGATGTCCCCACCAACAGCAAGGTCAATCTTGGTGGTGTAGCCACCAGTAGCGTAGCCAGCCACTACTGCTCCAGCTCTAAAGTCACTTCAGCCACTTGGGTTTCCTCATATCTACGTAGTCTGACAAGCACCAGAATATTAGTATATTGCTGCCCAAATACCTCCCGTGAGGAGCAGATGTCGCACAACCAGAAGCATGAAGACTACATTCTTGCTGCCCAAGTATACAGTGCCCAACTAGCAAATTACAAGGTGTGTTTCCAACTGTCTTAGTTTTAAAAGAAAAGCCACTAGACAGCCTATTGTTTAAAAACCTCATTGGCTGAGGCAAGGACAGGCAGGGTCATGCTCTGACAAATGCATCCATTCACATTACCCTCCCCTTTGATCAAGAAATTGAGACCATAATTAAGTCCAACAGGGGACTAGCAGAAAGGTGAACTTCAGTTACAAAAATGACCTGATTTTTGCCACTTTGCTCCAAAAACTAGACCTACATCATTCATTGCATGAAGTTGCTTTTCTGTTTTAAAGATTTTTGCCATCTAACACGCAGTCTTGTTTGCAGTCAAGTCAGAGCAAAATTGACGAATGCTAACACAGCTGGATCTCAACAGCCCTTTCACTAAACTGCAGTGTAAAAATTAAGGGAGTGACAGAGATTACTAAGAAAAGTACAGCAACACACCTGTTGGTTTCCAATCAAAAGTCATCTCATGGAGATGGAAACAATTCCAGGTGCAGGGGAAGCATGCGAAGACAAACACACATGGCAGAGTTTGCACTAGTCTAGCTTCTAACCAAGTCACAGCTGCTTTTATTGCAATGACCCTAACTGGTATTTCCAGTTGTGAGACAGGAAAATCAGCTGACATGAGCATCTTTGCCTACAATGCCAGAAGAAGTAGGTTGAAGAAGACACAGAGGTCTATCCAAGACATACGTGAAAAAAAAAAAAAGAAACAAAAAATCCATTCCTCTTTCTTTTTCACATAGTGAGCTAGCTAAACCAGTCCATGTTCTCCAGTTTCTACCACTGGCACTTATTTATCACCACCCTCAATTCTGAAAGCAAACTCCAAGTAATAATGCACGATCCCCCTGCAAAACTAAACTGAGATGGATGGAAGGTGAGAGGTATAATTTCAGACAGTTTATATTGCTCACAGTACTGAGAACACTGCATTCTGGCTGCATGAAAGGTCACTGGTAAATTGAAGTCAGCAGAAGGTAACAGAAAAGTTTACAAACAACATCTCAACAGAAAAAGGAGCTAATTTGGGCATTTGGGGAAAAAAGGAACCAGAGAACATCTCTGGGTATGCAAGAGCCTTCCTCACCCCATACACATGTGAACATACTCATCTTTAGAGGCCCAGAACATCCTACGATGAAGCACGCAAGATCTACATTAGTGCCGTCAATAGTAGAACCCAGTGCAACAGGAACCTCCTCCCTGGCAAAGCCATACATACCAACACAGAAGAACAGTTTGGAGTTCTCCCTCATCTCACAGCTGGCTCGTTCCTTTTAGTGCCAAAGCCTCAGTAGCCAGGATCTCCCTCCAGCAAAGTGCAAAGGATCGCTGCCCTGAGCTGGCTAGACTGAAGCTTTCATCCTTTTTGCAAATGTTACAGGAGATAAGCATCATAAAGAGTTAACTTCTCCCCTTCTGAATGCATTCATCCGACGAAAACACAGATTCGCAAGTGTGGGTTTTTTTGGAATAACACCATGGAGGTCTGCATTGCATGTTATGAGCAGACAACTGACACGCAGCACTGTGTCATTGACTTCATTAGGTCCTTCATGGTCCAAAATCCAGTTGGGAGGCCAAAGGAGAAAACAGGAAAATATGGAGAAGCTCAATCTAACAGGACAAGCTGAATCTCACCCTACTTTCTTTTCTAACCTTGGACCATCCATGCAGACACATTTTCCAAAAAACAAGCCAGGATCTCTAAAACAAAGATCGTCCCACTGACCTCACAGAAGTGCCACTTTGCACGCTTGGGTTCCTTGACATTATAATTTCTCTGGTTCAACTTCCAGGGGAAGAGCTGGGACGCACCAAATACCTTCAATGTCTGTCAACTCAGCTATTTTGGATAAGGAAGGCTAAGGGTAATGCCCTAGTTGTCCAGCTTCCAGAATAGTATATTGAAAAAAGTCACATTCCCCTTCAAATGAAGGGTCTCCAAGTCTGTTTTGTTTGCTCAACACATGCCTTAACAGCAATAAAAGCATACATTTCTATACTGCATAGCGCCAAGTACTGTAGAACAACATGTTCTCAAAGCCAACAGTGAAGCTGAGCATCTCTGCCCATGTACCCTACAAAATGCTTCCTGCCACAATAACCCCGCTCTCCTACTCTATATCTCCATGACACTTCTGTCACCATTTCTCCACATCCTCACTGCATCCATGGATGCAGCTTCAAGCCCCACCCATGTCTCAATTCCCTCTCCAAAGCATCCTTCCCAGTACCACAGAGGCAGCAAGCAGCATACATTGGTAATCTAGACCTGGACACGTACTAACTGGTTGAGTGGATGATACCAAAAAATGGATAATCACTGAATTTTCTTGTGTTTCCCTTGAGGACATTGAGAAATTAAGTCCTTATGTGCTTCATGAACATGTTCTTTGACGGTTGGGCAGAGAAGAAAAGACCAGATCAGCGAACTGTGCTCTTTTCTCTGATGCGATTAACTTCGCCAGCCTACTAAAGTGGAAGAGGCAGAAAGACAGCAACAAGAGAAACCCCTAAAGGAAGTGAGAGACTTCAAAAAAAAAAAAAAATACACTCCTGCAAACAACTTAATAGCACTTATCTGTTCTCACTTCCATACCCATGCCCCAAACTCTGTATTTGTATTTAATTTTCTGGTTCACCAAGTAGAAAAACCACCCATTCCTCAGGCTTCCAGCTTTATTTACACACTTGGTTAGGACTGAGCTGAACATTCAAACCTGTCATTGAAGGTTTCAGGTGCTCCTAGTTCTGGTTTGCACTCACCGTGTAGGAAAGCATCAGCAATGTAGGCTTCACACTCCACATCTCAGCCAATGGCACTGCTCAGAAGAAACCACCCTCCACCCTACCACACCAACCAAGGTCCCACCATCTCCTGACAGCTAGCATCCAGCCTCTTCAGCTGGGGGTGCAAAATTAATTCAAACCAAGTGAGAGCAGCAAGCTGCCTCAGAGCTAAGACTACACCTCATCTACCCAAAATCTAAGTAATTTTTTTTTTTTTTTTTAATTTTTGGTAGAGTTTTGTTTTGAATGAATCAGGCTCTGGAAGTGGCTCACCACGCAGACACCAGCACACCAACACGAAAATGCTGGATGGAGCTGAAGCCCATGGACCCACTTCGAAGAGAGTGGAGACTTGACTTTTATTGGCTTAAAATGATGCAAAAAAAGGCATTTTTGGGCTGCAGCTCCATGATGCATTAGCTCTGACGAGGGAGATCAGTCAAGAGCTCCCCACACTTCTCCTTCCCCGCTCCACATGATGTCTGGCTCTCTTGCTAGTATAGCAGCCAGTGGCTCATGCTGTAAATCAGATCAATGCAACAGTCAGTGAAAAATAGCAGCCAAAAACTCCTCCATTGCAGGAGAGTCTTTGGTATTACAAATGATGAAAACACATTTCTGAAAAAAAAAGAAAGCAAGTCGAGTTGAGAGTCATTTCTCAGAAGGTGGCAAAAACCAGAACTAAGCCCAGCCAGCAGAACAATGCCTGGGGTGCTCCAAACATTGCTGGGTCACCAGAAAAACCCTGATAGCAGGAAAATTGGTCTCACTAACCCCAGCTAGTGGCTACCTAGATCAAAGATGTTGCCTGATTCCCATCCTGGACTTGGGTGACAATGTTAGGAGCAGGACACTCAGAGGACACCCCCATCCTCTGTTTGTGAGTTAGTCCTTGGGCATCGCCTTGCCCAATGGGCTACATTATTCCTGCATCATGGCTGGGAGCTTCTGGGGAACATGTTGGGATGCAGCTTCTAGGGTCAAGAAACAGCATCCTTGTAGTGAGCACAAGGATTTGGCCTTAGTGAAACTGTGAGAGAAAAGAGAAGAGACATCCGTAAAGTACTGTACAACTATTTTTATGCTTGAAGCTGGGAAACATGAGGGATTTGGGGGTTGTTTTATTTTTCCCTTTTCATCTGGTCTAAGCACCTTTCATCTAAGCATATATTAAACAAATAACCAGTTGTCTTCATCCTTCCATCCAGAGGGATGTCCCCACACTTGCACTAGACCAGTGCTTCACCCACAGCAGCCAGGTCCATCAGCAGGGGGATCTGCAACAGGAGGACACACCACAGCATCTCGCCTCCCATTTCCAGCGCTGAGATGCAATCCCGCTACAGCAATTGCAGCTTTTTAATGCCTTTTACAAACATCTAATTTACTCCAAATTAATCCCTCAGAGCAGCTAATCCTTCATTTTACCCCTGGAGACACCAAGCTGAAATATTTGTCAGGATAAACACAAAAACCTACAGCTCTAGGCAGTCATTCAGGACAGAGGAGCTGCTGTTACACAGTTCTCTGATGTAGTACAGCAGTATAACATTGTCCTTGCAATAAAAGTACAGAATGAGCTTCTAAAGATGCCTTTCTAAACTAGATGTTTCTAAGTGAATTTAGTTTTCACGACAAGCTCTTTTTGCTTACTTCTCACTTTTCCTCATCTCTTTTTTTTTTTTTTTTTTTTGGAGGGGAGGAGAGGGGAAGACAGGGGCTGTTCTTTCTCAAGCTCAACATTAAATAGAGGGACTCCAAAACATATTGAAAACGCACTCTTATGGCTTGGCACATGGCATATTTCAAACAAATGCAGGTGAAAACTTCCAAACTCCCAAAAGCTATTCAATAAGGGTTTAGCTTACCTTAGACATTGACACAACTTCTAAAAATTTGAATCTTTTCCAAGTATTTGAATTCAATTACATGGACAAACTCACCATCATGAAAAGGTGCCAACAAACCCACATCTGCACCTCTGTGTAGTCTTCCCAAGCTCCAGAGGACTTCCCAAAGCTATCTGTGTGAGACATCAGACTTCCTCAGAACCTACTGTCCTGAAACACCCTTGCTATGAGCTGGGCTTTGCTTCCAGCCTCCCGACCATCTCTGATGCTGGTCATCATCTCCTCACTTCCTTTTACTCTCCAATAAATTTTAAGTTATTCAAGTCAGGGACTAACCTTCTTGTCTAGATGATCTTTAAGGTCCGTTCCAACCCAAACCATTCTATGATTCTATGATTCTTGTGCTTGCACGGCTTCCAGCTCTCAATACCAATATCCTACAGCAGTGTTCAAAATCAATGATTACCAGCTGGACCTTCTACAGTAGGACATACATATGTGCAGTTCTACTCTGTCTACATGCAGGGAAGAGTTTTCTGATGGGGTGTTCAAGATCAGCCCCATCTCCATCATTGCCATGGCATCCTGCCATACACCTCCGTCAAGCTCCAGCTTCAGCTCACCATGACGCGATACAGGTCCTTATTTTAAGGAGAGCATTCACGCAAAGTTTCTTAGCTGACTCTTCCAGACCATGTCAGATACCCCCAAAAATTTCTAATATTGAAAGAGTAAACCATGGAGGTGTGCATTAACACATGTGTGCTGTCCACATCTCAGCGACAACAAATCACAGACACTGAACAAGATCCAATACAAACTATTTTACTTGACCTTTGACTACAATGGAGCCAAAGCAAGGTGGAAAGGTTTAGATTTTATATATATACAGAAGAAATATTTTACACTTAGGGTGGTGAAACACTAGAACAGGTTGCCCAGGGAGGTGGTAGATGCTCCATCCCTGGAAACATTCAAGGTCAGGTTGGATGGGGCTCTGGGCAACCTGATCTAGTGGAAGATGTCCACTTCTGCAACTGCAGGGCAGTTGGACTAGATGACCTCCATGTTTCCCTTCCAACTCAAACTATTCTATGATTCTATGATTCCAGCCCATAAATATTGCTGACTCAGCCAGCATGAGCAAACTAAAGAATCCCAGACCTGAAACCTTGAAGTTCAGTGTACAACAGCATCGCATCACCCCAGTTGCCTCACCTTACATAGACAGGAGGAAGGTGTTGACACTCAAGTGATGCTTTGTAATTCAGGGAAACTGCTCAAGTGCCAAGGTTGCACAAACTCTGTAATGTAGTATTGTGTATCTAGGAGAATTATGTACACAGTCATCCCATCTGCCTCCGAAGCACCCTAGTGTTGCAAAATGCATAGGAAGGACTCTTGGTTTAATGGGGTGTTATTCTGCTTCAGTATAGCACACCAAGAAATGGAGTTGCATCATAAAATTATTAAAAAATTTAAAACTTTGAGTAGAATAAATTAAAAAAAAAAAAAAGTAAAAAGATACAACAATTATAATTAAGGTGGTAAGAAACTGTCATGGTGTTTATCCCTGGAACACTTTGGGAGTTATCCTGAACCAGTTCATACCACTGATCAAGGCATTTCTTTGGATCAGGCTGCTGCAGTAGGCAGATAAAACATAGCTGCACCATGTGCATAAACTATGTTTAGACATATAAATCTTAGTAAAGTGGCTTCTTATTTTGAGGCAAAACCAGAAAGAATTATACATTGCGTTAAATATTTTCTTCTCTGTCCTCTTCTCGACCGACTGAAAGATCAATTAAAGTGCTTTTGCATAAAACAGGCAGAGAAGCACTTTGCCAAAATAAATAAATAAACCACTCTTTGCTTTTAATATGATCTCTAAAGAAAACAAGCATAACGACTTAAAGATCCCCACACTGAAGATGAAGAAAATGCAGAAGGTTTAATCATCCGCTTACGAGGTAACAAAATAGATTTTGCAAGTCTTAACATCTCTTGCAAAATTTTAAGGTCTCATATGCAAATATTAGTAACATGATGCAGCAAGCTGAGTAGCTTCTCTTGCCCTCGCACAGGAATACGTGCAAGCCCCTCCCTTGCACTCACGTACACACATTTGCTGTTCCCATCGCAAAGAAATCAAAATGAAGTTAAAGCAATCTTGCTGTTGATTTTAATGCCTTGAACACCTCCAGGGATGGGGTATCCACAACTTCCCCGGGCAACCTGTTCCGGTGGTGAGGCACTGGAACAGGTTGCCCAGGGAAGCTGTGGATGCCCCATCCCTGGAGGGGTTCAAGGCCAGGCTGGATGAGGCTTTGAGCAACCTGGGCTAGTGGGAGGTGTCCCTGCCCATGGCAGGGGGGGTGGAACTCCGGGGTCTTTAAGGGCCCTTCCAACCCAAACCATTCTGTGATTCTGTGATACCTTCCCTTATGAACGTCTTATTGTCCTGCATATCAACAATCTGTCCAACTACACTGCAACAGCTGGAAGCATCAGCGCAAGCTCTCTGCACGCTGACCACCAACATGACCTACAGCCAAAAGCCTCAGCACTGAGAGAGCATCACTCAGTTCAACCAGTCTCCCAGTTATCAACCATAGCAGGAACTGGGGGGAAAGAGAGAGTGATCATCCCATCAAGAAAACTAAACACCTACTTTCTTCTCCCTTTGACTGCTATGTATCATGTCTTTGCAAGGCAAGGGAACTGTTCCCATCAAAAGCCCATCATCTTAGTTCCTAAGAAGAATTTTTTTTTACCACGAGGGTGGTGAAACACTGGACCAGGTTGCCCAGATAGGTGGTAGATGCCCCATCCCTTGAAGCATTCAACATCAGGTTGGATAGGGCTCTGAGCAATGTCATCTAGTTGAAGATGTCCCTCCTCATTGCAGGGCAGTTGGACTAGATGACCTTGAAATGTCCTTTCCAACACAAACTATTCTATGATTCTTGGTTCTCCGGAGAGCAGAAAACCATTACAACACCATGTCATGACAAACCCAAAGGACTTTTCCATGGCCATGTTGTTGGACAGCAACTGGGTGGAATTATATCTCCTCCCTTCCAGAGCATCGGTGAAGCGCTAAAGCACGCTTCTACTTTGGCCAGTCAATGCCAAGATATTGGACTGACTTCCAGCAACACAGTCTGGAAAGGAAATCTCAGCTCCAGGCAAAGCTGTGATAGGGGAAAATAGTCATCATTGTACCCAAATGCAAAAGACCTTACAGGAGAGAGAAACCGCTGCCCTACTCAATTGAAACAGGAGGAAAATAACTTGCAATATTAAAAAAAAAAAAAAAAAAAAAAAGCTAGGAGGCAAATAATTCATCTAGGCAATATGCAGTGCCCATACTGTAGCTGAACTGTGTAAGCTGAAGGTTCATGGTTTAATCAGAACCACTGTAAAAAGAAAAGGTGGGGTCATAAGTACAAGATTTATCTTGAACAAGCGAAATAGGTTTCTCGGTAAGGCATTCTCATTTATAACAGAAAAAAAAAAACTAGGTTGCAGTTTGTCAGCTGACCAGTAAGGGGAGTCGGTGTCTAGAGCTTAGAGTCAACCACACATATGCAGTTTTGGGTGGAGAAAACTCAAGTGAATAATTTTGAGGTAGTGGCATTGAGACATTGATGACTGTCAGAAGATGCTAGAGGAAGATGAACAGAGAGGACCATGTCCAGAAAACCCACTAACCTGGGAAAGGGAGAGGGCTTGAGAGATACTACAGTAGGAAAAGAGAAAAAAAAAAAAGTCATGTTTTTGTTTGGAAATGGGTCTTTCTCTCCCTGCAATGGAGAATGGGTCATGGAGAGCACTTGGAAGGAGAAAGGCAAAGGACAAATGAAATCAAGTCAAGATGGAGCTTGGGATAAGAAAATAAGGGTTAAATCTCGACACACTTCTGAGTATGATATTGTGATGGTAGCACGTTTCCCAGAAAAGACTTGGGTCAATTCCTCTGGTGACCTTGTGGAGATATCTAGGAGGGTACCAGATGTGTGGGAAAAGACTCCAGAAGGCAAGGGCTAATCAGACGCCTTATCGCTGAGCCACAAATAGGGAAAAAAAAAAAATAAAATATTTATGAAAAAAAAGTATTCAGCATCTGAGAAGGATTTAATAATATTATACAGTATCTAAAGAAAAATGCCAGCAGCAGGAACTCATTAAGCATTGTATGGGGAACAACAGCCAAATCACTACTGCATCTATAGCCATGCTGGGCTCGTCAACAGAAACGGGGCTTCCACAGGTTATGGGGCCGTGGGGAGGAGCACGCAAACACTTCTTCTGTTCCTCCTTTCTGTTAATCTCATTAACCTCGTATTTACTCTGCTGTTGGTGATTACACAGGATGTTAATAGGCATACTTTTTGCATACTATTTACTGAACCTTACAAATCTGTTTAGCTCTGTATACAAAAGGGGGCTAGAACATGCCAATTCTCCCCATGCTATGGAGGTAGAGAAATAAAATCCTTTTTAAGGGCTTGTTTCTAAGGGTGTGATTTCTTGAAAAATAATTAAGTGCAAGATAACCCAACTGATTCAGAAAAATAGATAAAACCCTTCCTTTTTTCCTAATTCTATAATATTTTCTAAAGTATTCTGCAAAGGAAGAACAGACGCACAAACCAAAAATACCCAAAAAAAGACATATTTCCTACTACTAATCTGGAATACATGAAAAAAACTATTCAAGCCACAATACAAATTATTGTAACAGTATTCCAGGTGGGAAAAACAGCTGTAGTTTTAAGAAAAATATTTCTGATGAGAAAACACTCTAAAAGTTTTACAAATGCAGTCTGTTATGCCTTGAAAAATGAAACTTTCACTGACCATCTGTTCCTAGCAGAGAGCTCCCATTAATATTCGCTTTGGCCAGAAAGCCCAACTCAAAGTCAACACACCACGAGTAGGGGCTATCCCAGAGCTTAATGAACTAGCCAAGTCAGGCAAGATCTGTTAGGGAAGAATTTGTATGGAAATTGCCTGATATCAACCACTGAAAATAAGGAAACCACAGCAAGAGCAGAAGATGCCATCCAGAGGTGAACATCTGCAAGTGTTGAGCCCACAACCTTTCTGCATACCTACTCCAGAGGCTGGGTCTTCAAAACGTAGCATCACCTCCAACGTGTTGAAGGGATATGGAGAGAAACAACCAAAAAAAAAAGAGAAAGAACCTGAAACAGGAAGGATTATAACAGAAAGAAAACAGAAAAAAATATCCCACCCACAATTTTAAAACCTTGTGTTGTGGAGCCACTTATTCAGCACTAGGCAGCAATAGCCCAAGGGACCCAAGGTCCATCTCAGCCTTCAGGGAAAAAGAAAAAAATGAAAAACAGAAGTGAAAAGTTCAAACAGGTTTTTATCTGCTCTGTTTCCCCCAGTCTGAAGCACAGGTATTCCCAAGACTGAGATTTTAGCCGTATCTTTAGATTCAACTGCCTTTGGGAGTTTTCACACCTTGTGAATTTGTTAAAGAAAAAAAAATATACATATAAGTAAGCTTTGCTTTCAACCTACACAATATCCCTTTACAATGTAACACATGCATAAAAACTTCACAACTTCCCTTTAATTTCAGGGTGCAAAAATTAGGGGATGCCCAGTGAGATATAGCAAGTTAATTTTAATCAATTTGTGATTTCACATAACTGTCATGCTTAGCGATCTCATATTTTATATTCTGTCTTAG